>NW_026898957.1:0-67768 GCF_033153095.1 Gastrolobium bilobum
TTTCATGGAAGAGACTAGGGCTAATACCAGAAACATAAGTGCTTCGATCAGAAATCTGGAGAATCAAATTGGCCAGCTGGCCAAGCAAGTTGCTGATAGAACTCCAGGTAATCCAAGGGAGGATTGTATGTTTGTCACCACTAGAAGTGGTAAAGTGGTAGCAGCTCCAGAAAAGCCGAGAATAAATGTGGAAGCTGAAAAGAAGCTGGATACAGCAGGTGAGCCAGAAAAAGAAAAAGAAATTGAAAAACCTGCTGAAGTGGAAAAGCCAGTTGCAAAGAAGAAGTTTGAACTGAAACCAGAATATGTGAGGGCAATGGCACCTTATCCAGAAAAGGTTTAAGAAAGATGCTCAAAAACAGCATTATGAAAGATTTCTGGATATATTCAAGAAATTGCATATCAACATTCCCTTTGCTGAAGCTCTGGCTTGCATGCCCAATTATGCCAAGTTCATGAAGGACTTGTTATCAAAAAAGCATAAGCTGCAGGTATGCCAAACTGTAACACTCACTGAGGAGTGTAGTGCTATCATACAGAAGAAGTTCCCACCCAAACTCAGTGATCCAGGGAGTTTCAAAATTTCTATTGAAATTGGGGACATAAAAATTGGCAGAGCATTATTCGATCTTGGGGCTAGCATTAATTTGATGCCCCTTTCTGTTTGTAAATCCTTGGGGATCACCGAGTTGAAGCCCACTTTGGCATCTCTTCAACTTGCTGATAAGTCTTTGAGGAAGCCTAATGGTATTATTGAAGATGTTCTTGTAAAGGTTGACAAGTTCATCTTTCCTGCTGATTTTGTAGTGTTGGACATGGAAGGGGGAGCTGAGATGCCTCTTTTGCTGGGTAGACCTTTCTTGACCACTGCTCGGGCCATGATTGATGTTGAAAATGGAAAGCTTGAGTTAAGGATGAATGATGAGACCGTTACCATCAACGTCTTTGATTCTCTAAAACAGTCTTCTCACAAAGACGATTGTTTTCGTCTTGAAGTCTTAAAGGAAAAACGAAGTGTAGCGGATGATGCCAAGGAATATGGTGCCATGAAGGTGGATTTGAAGGAGCTTCCTCAACCTCAAAAAAATGTCTTCTTGGGTAATAAGGAGGCGGTGATTGAAGCACTGAAGGAAGAGGAAACTGCATTGAAAAATAAAGATCCATTTTCCCATACCAACAAAATTCTCAATGAAGATGATGACAAACATGGGAGAAAACCCCAAGGGAAGCGTCATCCTATACGGAAGAAGGTACTGAGAAAGGAGGTGATCAAACTCTTTGATACGCGTTGGAAGAGACACCGGGAGCTGAAGTTTGACAAGAGACACCGAGACTCTATCTCTCAGAAAAACCAAAGCTTCAAAGAATTCTTAACATGGCTTCATGGTTTGGAATAAATCTGGGAATTGTGGTCTCATACACCAAGACATCCAGCACCACCAGATCCTCCATTTGCTGAGTCATCCCACGCTGCTGAGGGGGATGACATGGAGGGTTGAGTATATCTCCTTGCTGACGGAGATTTTGTATATTAGTTTATTTTTCTGTTTCGTATTTTTTTTAGTTGCTTTGTGTTAGTATATTTTTCTCTGATGTTTTAATGTGCGCATTATAGTTTCTTCTATATGCCATTGTTTGTTCCATTGTGCAGGTTTTTCGGCCTTCTTGTGGTTTAATTATTGCTGAGGACAATAATTCTCTAAATCTGAGAATGGTAGGCTTGCATCTTAGAACTGCTGCAATCCTTCTATCAGGGGAGATATTCTAACTCTTTTAAATTTCTTAGTTATTTTTTTTTATAGTATTTTGTGTGTTCTTTATTTTTATTTAAAAAAAATAAAAAAATAGTGATTTGTATTTCAAGCAATTCTCAGGTTTAAATGTGCTTATCTAGTTAATGTGCTTGACTGAATTCTTAGAAAACATGTTTTGTATGAACTTCTGGCATGATATTGTATGGGCATGAGTAGACTTCATGATTGCTCGTTTGTCTGAATTTTGTGATTGAATGATTAATGATGCCTGATGTTTCTTGTAGAAGTCTAGCTTGACATCATAGCTAGTGAGGTTTTGTGCTTAAACACTTATTTTATTCTGAGAGACCTCACTGCGATAGCATTTTAGAACTTGATCTGTTTCTTTGTTATGCATGCATTGGTTGATATGATAAAGGCATTTTGTTCTTGTTAGCTATTGGCCAAAATAACCCACCTGTATCAATTTTTCCATTGCTAGCCCCTTGAGCCTGAACTTAGTTTATTGATAATGACCTGTGGCCTGATTGATGGCTTAGCCTATATCCAAGTGACTTACCTTAATTGAGATTGAATTACTGATGTGTTAAAAATAAAATAAAGAAATTGAGGTAAGCTCCACAAAGGTCAAGTAATTAGGGGAGGTAAAATTTCATCTGTGCCCTTAAAACAAAGGGAGAAAAAGAAAAAAAAGAAAAAGAAAAAGGGTGAATGTAAAGAAAAAGTGGCTGAAAGGAATTAATTCCCGAAATTCTGTGGGAATGTTAGTGGAGCAAAATCATTGAGTTGAATGTGTTAAAAATGAAATAATATCAGTTTTTCAGTCTCAGTGTTGTTTGAGCTACTTTCCATATATTCCTACCCATTAACCCGACCAAGTTACGACCTGTGAAGTCTTTTTGATCAATTGATGCATGTGTTTGATTCTTCATTTTTAAGAATTTTTTAGAAAAATGATCAAGCTTATGGTAATGTTATTGTTGTGATGGATTGAGTGATTGTTAATCCCCCAAACACTTGAGTGCTGAGCGTTATATGTTTATCTTGGTGAGGGGTGTTCAAGCTAGATTCTGATATTTTCATGAGAATAGAAGACATTGTTAGGAGTTCTTTGCATTGATTCATTCATGCTTAGCATAGTGATCTATTGATTGTCTGTGTGATGTTATGTTGGATTAATTAACTGTTTCCGGGAATGAGTCTTGTACATTGCTGGGGACAGCAACGTTTAAATCTGGGAATGATTTGATGTGCCTCTGGCAAATGTGGTTTTTCTGTGTTAAAATTGATAAGAATTGAGTCATATGAGAGCAATTTAAATAAATATTTGCTATTTATATTGATTCTTTCTATGTCAATAATATTCACCTTTTGGTTGTGTTTTTATAGGAAAAAGAGGAGTGAAAATTACAAATTATAAAAATCCTCTTAACGCGACTCCACACACAGGAAAGTTCCATGTTGCATAGTACAAAGTCCAGAGAATTGGCGCAAACTAGCGCCACCATGCCAACCAGCGCCCAAGTGAAGCAAAGTGGCTCCAATTCCACCCAAAAGTGGCGCAAGATGGCGCCAAGAAAGTGGCGCCAAGTGGCGCCCAAAAAGTGGAAGGATGGCGCCAACTGGCGCCATGTTACGAAGATTCGATTCCGACTTTGCAATTTTGCACAGAGGCACGGCGCAAACTGGCGCCGTACCGGCGCCAACTGGTGCCGGTTTGCGGGAAATTATACCTTGCTGTGCGAAGGGTATTTTTAGAAGAAGGAAAAGAGGTTTATAAATATATCCTCTTGACAGAACCCTAAAATATATCGCATTCCATTCAGAAAGAGGCCGACGGCAGAGCTCAGGAGGATTCTTCCACAGTTCTTCTTCTTCATCTATTTAACTTTAATTTTATGCTGTTATTGAATATTGAATTTTTAGCCATGATTATGCTTGGCTAGTTATCTTTTATTGTAGTTAGGGTCACGAGCCCTATGTGAACCCTTGTTACGATGGATTGATTTAGTTTTATTCATTTATATAATTATCTTTGTCTCTATCTTGTGTATATGTTCTATTTTCTTTATTAGAACTGATCAATCTGATAGTTAAGAATAGTTTGAGGGTTAGAACCCTAGATAGGAATATTGGGGTTTTGATCTTGAAAGGGGATAGGATAACAATTGGTATGCATGCTAGGAATAGATGTGTATTTAATTGCGGATGCTTAAATTATTGCGTTCATTGCTTAATACCATGAGGAACATTGCAAGGAATTGGGGTTCCAATTGGGGATTAAAGGGTTAACCTTGCAAGGAATTGAGGGTTAACTAATAAATATTCTTATATAATAATTTATCCGAGTAATTATATGAATAAGTATTGTGAATCAATCCAAAGTAAGAAGTGGGGATCATAAGGTGAGTGCGCTCTAGCTACAATGTTTTTCTCATATTTTTAAAATCAATTCTCATTGTTATTGTTTTATTTCTCTTAAATAAAAATTCAAAAACAAGTCTTTACTTTTATTTCTTATTGTTACTCAAAATCAATTCACAATTTTTCCAAACAACAAACCGATTTTTCCAACTTAATGGGACTGGTTATTGTAGTACTTGGTTTACAATCCCTGTGGAGACGATACTCTACTTACTTTCTATATTACTTGTGCGATCGATACACTTGCCGGTGAGAATCAAGTTTTTGGCGCCGTTGCCGGGGATTGTTAATTCCAATATTATACATAACAGTTGATCTTTGAGATTGGATTTTTATTTTTATTTTATCATGTTTTATCTTGTCCTGTGTTCTGCAGGTGCTACTAACATAATTTTCTGAGTTTTATGCGAGGTAGACTTGCTCCTAAAGACTTTGTATTTGATCCTGAAATTACAAGGATTGAGAGGAGACTGAGAAAAGTTGCCAAGCAGTTAATTTGGGAAGATTTCAATAGAGAACCTGTACAACCAGTACAAGAGATGGCGGGTAACAACAATGCAAATAACCCACATCCACGATTGTTGGACACCATTCTGACTCCGGTGTTCAATAGGCCAAATTCAAGTATAATCAGGCCGACGGTGGAGGCAAACAATTTTGAGCTGAAGCCATCCTTGATTACTTTGGTGGAAAGGGTTCAGTTTTCTGGTGCTGAGGAGGAAGATCCTCATGAGTTCATAGATCGATTTCTGATGATCTGTGACACTACCAAGCACAATGGAGTGTCTGCCAGTGCTATCAGGCTTCGATTATTCCTTTTTGCTGTTAAATGGTCTGCCAGTGCCCTGCCTGACAAAGGTGAACTATGAAAACTGGAGCATCCAAATGAAGGCTCTTCTAAGAGCCTATGACAGTTGGGGGTTAGTATAAAATGGGTTCGTAGAACCTGAAACAACAGAAGGATATTCAACAAATCAACTCAAGCAATTGAGTGCGACGAGAACAAAGGATGCAGCAGCACTCTTTATGATGTTTCAAGCTGTTGAAAAAAGCGGTGGTCTTGAAAAGATTGGAGGCGCAACAACGGCAAAGGAGGCCTGGGACATATTGGAGACGGTCTACCAAGGTGCTGACCGTGTGAAGCAGGTCAGGCTTCAAACTCTTCGAGGAGAGTTGGAGGGGATGAAAATGAAGGAGACCGAAGAAGTGTCGGACTTCATCACCCGGGTTCAGACTGTTGTGAACTAGTTGAAGCGGAATGGAGAGGCGTTGGCCGACTCCAGAGTAGTAGAAAAGATTCTGAGGTCATTGATAGACAATTTCGAGAACGTGGAGTGTGCAATCGAGGAGTCCAAGGACTTGTCTACGCTCTCTGTTGACGAGCTAGCAAGTTCCCTTGAGGCGCATGAACAGCGCAAGAAGAAGAAAAATGAGGAGTCTCTTGAGCAAGCACTCCAGACAAAAGAAACCATTAAGGATGAGAAGGCGCTCTATTCTCAGAACGTCCGAGGTAGAGGTCGTGGACGAGCTGGACGTGGAAATGGCCGAGGTGGTTGTGGCCGAGGTCATGAGGTGAAAAATGAAGAAAGAGTTGAGCCGAGTCAGCAAAACTGGAGAGGAAGAGGACGTGGCCGAGGTGGAAGAGGCCGGTGGTCAAATCAAAGTAATGTAGAGTGTTATAAGTGTGGCAAGTATGGCCATTATTCAAAGGATTGCAACTCGGACAGATGCTACAACTGTGGACGAGTTGGGCATTTCGCTAAGGATTGCCGAGATGAAAGGAGAGTTGACGAGACTTCAAACTTTGTTGCAGAAGGAGAAATAAGAGATGGAGGAGTTCTGATTTTAGCACATGGTGAAACTAGCTCGAAGAGTGAGACAAAGTGGTACTTGGATACTGGTGCCAGTAATCACATGTGTGGTTACAAACATTTGTTCAAAGAATTGAGGACGGTGGAAGCCGGACATGTCTCTTTTGGAGACGCGTCCAAAATTGATGTAAAAGGTCGTGGTACGGTCTGTTTTCTACAAAAGGACGGACGGGTTGGAACGATTCAGGACGTGTATTACGTGCCCGAGCTCAAGAGTAACATATTGAGCATTGGACAACTGATGGAGAAGGGTTACTCGGTTCTAATGACAGACCGAGTTCTACTATTGAAAGATAAGCAAGGGCGGTTGATAGCCCGAGTTCAGATGGAGAAGAATAGGATGTACAAACTGAAAGTGAGGAGCGTGGAGGTCGGCTGTCTGCAAGCCGGGGTAGAAGATAAGATGGATTTGTGGCATAGACGGTTTGGACACCTTCACTATGGTGGTCTGACCAAGATGATGAAGAAGAACATGGTGGTGGGACTGCCAAAGATAAACTCTGAAGGAAAGTTTTGTGAGGACAGCGTATTGGGAAAACATGCAAGGAGCCCATTCCAAAAGACGACGAGATACCCGGCTAAGCAGCCTCTGGAACTTATTCATGCCGACCTGTGTGGACCCATAACTCCGGGGTCCTTCAGTGGAAAAAGGTATTTTGTCTCATTTATTGATGACTTTAGTCGTAAGACTTGGGTTTATTTTCTGAAAGAAAAATCCTAGGTGCTGGATACCTTGAAAAGGTTTAAAGTGATGATTGAAAAACAACTGGAAGATACATCAAATCGGTCCGTTCAGACCGAGGTGGGGAGTATGTGTCAATAGCGTTTAAAAGATATTGTGAAGAACACGGGATAATGCGGTTTCTGACCGCGCCATACTCACCCCAGCAAAATGGAGTAGCTGAGAGGAAGAACCAGACTATCATGGATATGGTCTGATCTATGCTGAAAACAAAGAACATGCCAAAGGAGTTCTGGGGAGAAGCCGTACAGTGTGCAGTGTACATGCAGAACCGATGTGCTCATTCGAGTCTGAATGATAAAATGCCGCAGGAAGCGTGGAGTGGTTTGAAGCCCTCAGTGGGTCATTTTTAAATTTTTGGGAGTGTTGCGTATGCACACATACCGGATCAGTTGAGGATGAAGCTTGAAGACAAAAGTAAGAAGTTTGTATTCATTGGTTATGATGAGAAGACGAAGGGGTACAAGTTGCTGGACCCCGTCAGTAAAAGGGTGTTGGTGAGTCGAGATGTGAAAGTAAATGAGGAAGATGGATGGGACTGGAGTAGTCCATCCGGGGTCAATGTGGAACCCGGACACATATCAATTGAGGTCGGACAACATTCGACCCAGATTCTAGAGAATTCGAATGACTCTGATAGTGATGAAGAGCAAAGACAACTGAGATTGAGAAGCCTACAAGATTTGTATGACTCAACCAATGAAGCACACCTAATATTTCTGTTAGCAGATTCTGAGGAGTTGAGCTTCGAGGAAGCTGTCCGAGATGAGAAATGGCAATCTTCCATGGAGAAGGAAATGAAGGCGATAGAAAATAACAAGACGTGGGAGTTAGCCGAGCTACCAAAGGGAAGTCGGCCAATTGGTGTAAAATGGGTCTACAAGAAGAAAATGAATGCTAAAGGGGAGATAGAGAGATTCAAAGCCCGGCTAGTGGCGAAAGGGTATAAGCAGAAGGCTGGAGTAAACTATGACGAGGTGTTTGCACCCGTAGCAAGAATGGAGACAATACGGCTGCTGATTTCTCAAGCAACCCAATTTGGATGGCCAATCTATCAGATGGATGTGAAATCAACATTTTTAAATGGAGTACTCGAGGAAGAGGTGTATCTCGAACAACCTCCGGGGTTCATGAAAGTCGGAGAAGAAAGAAAAATGTTGAGATTAAAGAAAGCCTTATATGGTTTGAAGCAGGCCCCAAGAGCCTGGAACACGAGGATTGATAATTACTTTAAGAATGATGGATTTGAGCAGTGTCCATATGAACATGCTCTCTATATAAAGAAGAAGAAAGGTAAAATTTTACTTGTTGCCTTATATGTTGATGATTTAATTTTTCTGGGTAATGATAAATGAATGATAAAAGACTTCAAGAAGAGAATGACGGAAGAATTCGAGATGACGGATCTCGGTCTGATGAGATACTTTCTTGGTCTAGAAGTAAGACAACACAAATCCGAAATCTTCATATCTCAAGAAGCCTATGTGAAGGACATTCTGAATAAGTTCAAAATGATAGACTGCAACCCGGTTTCAACGCCAATGGAACCCGGTTTCAACGCCAATGGAACCCGGTTTGAAACTCTCGAAGTATGATGGAGGAGAGAGAGTTGATCCGAGTTACTACCGGAGTCTAGTTGGAAGTTTGAGATATTTGACATGTACGAGGCCGAATCTGTGTATGAGTGTTGGAATAATAAGCCGATTTATGGAAGAGCCGAAGTATACTCATTGGAAGGCGGCAAAGAGAATTCTGAGATATGTGAAGGGAACAATCTCACAAGGACTTCATTACTCGAAGTCGGACAAATACAAACTGACGGGTTATTCAGACAGTGATTGGTGCGGAGATGTTGATGATAGGAAGAGCACGGCTGTCTATGTGTTCTTCATGGGAAACACGGCGTTTACTTGGGTGTCAAAGAAGGAACCCATTGTGACCCTGTCTACATGTGAAGCCGAGTATGTTGCGGCATCTTGGTGTGTTTGCCATGCAATATGGCTGAGGAATTTACTAAGCAAGCTGGAGCAAGAGCAAGTCAGCCCAACCGAGATTCGAGTTGACAACAAGTCCGCGATCGAGTTAGCTAAGAACCCGGTCAATCATGAGCGGAGCAAACATATTGATGTCAAATTTCATTTTATCCAGGATCAAGTTAAAGATGGAAAAGTGAAGCTAAATCATGTTGCAAGCCGAGATCAAGTTGGTGACATCTTTACAAAGCCACTGCCGACATTGCTGTTAGAAAATTGTAAGAAAAAGATGGGCATGAAGGACAGTAGAGATATTAAAGATTAAGGGGGAGTTTTGTTAGGTTAATCTTTAATTTAAATAAAAGAAAATAGAAATATGAAGGGTTTTGTTTTGGTTTATGGTGTGTCCCTAGGCATATGTTAGTTGATAATTAATATGTTTAGATTTCCTATGTTAATTATTATTATTCTTAATCATTTGCTGTTGCTTATAAAAAACACATTGTAACTCTTGAAAATGGGCTTGGTAGAATCAGTAATACAATAGAGATATATACAGAAAATTGTGTGTATATCTTGTTTGTGAGAAAAACACCATTAAGAGAACATGTGAAATATCACGGGAATCTTTATCTTTATAACGTGGCAAAATAGTATATGTTTGCCACATATCGTGCAAACAGTGATTATGAAACATGACATTTTGATCCGTACACAAGCCCCGATTACTTAATAATCCGGAAAACCCTTCCAAGTCCATTACTGTAACATAGTACCTTGTTGGGGCAGCGTCCTTTGCTGCTAAAACTGTAAAAAGGAGGGAAAATAAAAAAGTTCTTCCAAAGGAATCTTTTATTTTATGTGACAGTGTCAATTACAGTTTTGCTGTCAAATAACTCTGCAACTGTCTCCCAAGGTTACAACCGATGGAGTTAATTAATATTATTTGAATAAATTTTGAATAAAAAATAATGATAATTCTTTAAGAAGATATTCTTTTTAAGTTCTACAAAATTGAATCCACCCCCCCCCCCCCCCCCCCCCCCTCTGTTTTAAGTTTGATGTAACTATCATATAATGTTTTAAACATGTTCTTAATTACAAATATTAAACTAAAAAAAAAAATGGGTTATTTTCTGCGCGTACAAGGTATGACAAGTCTGCATCTAAACCCCTTCTGACTTGTATACATAAAGTAACAAGGATGATCAGTTTGACACATGCATGTACTCAATGGTGTAATAAAGAAGGTAGAGAAATATTATTTAGGATTTATTTTGAAGAGCCCAACATAAGAAGGAAGAAAGAAAAAAAAGAAAGATTCCAAATTTGATCATCAGCGTATAAATGACGTTTTTAATATCTATGACTATAGTCATGTACTAGATAACCAAGTTATGTGGCATCCCTGAAATTTAATTTAGACTTGTGGTTTGTCACGTAAATATCCCCATGAGCTTTCTCTTTCCTTTTGTTATGGTACGTATAGTATGCATGACAAATTAAAATCTTAAAGGTGAATCACCATTACTAATGCTACTTTACAAACTTATATAGTCTTTAATTATCAATATTGAGGGTGTGCCTCTGCACCATGAATGTTTGGCAACCCCCTAGCACTTTATGGAGGAAAAAAAGAAAAAAACCCTTTACCGTAGCTTAGTGGGGACTATGAGGGGTTAGGGATGGCGATCGTCTCCTTAAATACTTAAAAACTTTATCTTAAATCCCAATCAGATTTAAGAAAAATAATATAGCATGAGACACCCTCCAGCAGTCAAAAATATCTTCAGTAGTAATATTCCTCAGTACATTTTTTACTAAAAAAGAAAAAAAAAATAATACAATTTATTTTACTTATTCTACCCACTTTTTTTATAGTTATGTCATCTAATTTTTTTTTCTATTTTAGTAAAAGAGTAAATACTACAGAAGTATCAAAGATATGATTCCTGCGGTCAAGTTTAGTCTTCCAATTTTCATTTTTATTATTCTTCATACAAGAAACTTGAAAAATTCTTTAAATATTCTATTACATGCATAACTAGTAATTTTACAAACTCGTGTCAACTTTCTTGATTGCTTCATCGAGTTAGTGAGAAATTAAAGTTACAATCATGATATCGGGTTTGGGGCTATAGCTAATCAAGACAGTTATTTTGGTACATAAGGCTTGTACGTGTTGGGAAACTTGGTTCCCTCAGATCGGCTAAGCAGCCTTTGTGCGGAAGTCAATCAACAAGATCCTGATCTCGGATCTCGACAATACCTCGGCCTGAACTTCACTAGGTCAGGCAGCGTAGCAGAAAAATCAAAACGAAAAACAGGAGAGAGAGAGAGAGAGAGAGAAGAAGAACACAACCAGATTTAACGTGGGAAAACCTTCTCCAATGAAGAAGTAAAAACCCACGGGACCTAGTCCAGATCAGAAATCCACTATGAAAATAATGGTTACAAATAATCAAATACACCAATGTGGTGGTTAACTCAACCTCTCCAACAATGGTGATAATCAAACTACCCTAGAGATGTTTCACTCAAACTCTCTCTAGAGATCTCTCAAATGCAAAGCATAAAACTTTGCTCAAACAATCAAATAATTTTTCTCTCAAATTTGTTCTCTCAAATCTAACCTAGCCTCCACCCTCAACTAATGAGTATATATAGAGGAGATGGACATTAGGGTTAGGGTTTTTAGGAAACCCCTCAAATGGGCTTGGGCTTAGCATTGAAGGAGGAAGCCCAACAAATCTCCCCCTTCGACTTCAATGCGTCGGCTTCAGCATCAATCCAGCTCCTTCACAGCAGTCTTCAAATTTTCTTGCTGGAACCGGCTTTGTCATCATGTCGGATTAATTTTGGTCAGTGTGCACCTTGACGAGTTCGAGCTCACCACCTTCCACCACATCCCGGATCCAGTGATACCTCACATCAATATGCTTAGTGCGGGAGTGATAGGTTGAATTCTTCGTAAGATGGATTGCGCTTTGATTGTCACAACCCAGCTCGTACTTGTCTTGATCATGGCCAAGTTCCATGAGGAACTTCTTCATCCACAGCATCTCTTTTCTTGCCTCAGTAGCGGCAATGTACTCAACCTCAGTTGTTGATAGTGCAACACATTTCTGAAGTCTTGATTGCCAAGAGACAGCTCCTCCGGCAAATCTCATCAAATATCCTGTAGTCGACTTCCTCGAGTCGGTGTCTCCCCTTAAATCAGAATCCGAGTAGCCTTGCAACTCGGCTTTGCCTTCTCCAAATCGGAGACATAAGTCGGTCGTGCCTCGGAGGTACTTGAAGATCCACTTCACTGCTTCCCAGTGCTCTTTGCCGGGGTTTGACAAATACCGGCTTACCATTCCAACAGCATATGCCAAGTCGGGTCTAGTGCAAACCATTGCATACATCAAGCTTCCGACGGCGGATTGGTACGGGACCTTCATCATCTCATCTTTGTCTTCATCAGATCTCGGACATTGCTTTTGGTTCAGCTTTATGTGTCCGGCTAGGGGGGTGCTCACTGTTTTGGCTTTGTTCATGCTGAATCTCTTCAGAATCTTCTCAATATATTTTTCTTGACTCAGCCACAGTAGCTTTTTTTGTCTATCTCAGATGATCTTGATTCTGAGAATCTGCTTTGCAGGGCCGAGGTCCTTCATTGCGAAGGACGAGCTCAACGCCTTTTTCAGGGCGGTTATCCTCGATTTATCTTTCCCTACAATAAGCATGTCGTCAACATATAACAACAAAATCAAAAAATCTCTGGCCTCATACCTCTTCACAAATACGCAGTGATCGACATCTGTCTTTTCAAACTTATGATCAGTCATGAATGATTCAAACTTCTTGTACCACTGCCGAGGTGCTTGCTTCAAGCCATAGAGGCTCTTTTTCAAACGACATACCAAGTCTTCTTGGTCTGGAGCTTGGAATCCTTCAGGTTGCTCCATATATATCTCTTCTTCTAAGTCACCGTGAAGAAATGCCGTCTTCACGTCCATTTGTTCTACCTCGAGGTCCATTGAAGCCGCCATGGCTAACACGGTTCGGACCGAGGTCATTTTCACCACAGGAGAAAAAATCTCCTCAAAATCAACTCCTTTCTTCTGATTGCAGCCTTTTACTACAATCCGGGCTTTGTATCTCGGCTTTTGCCCGTTCTCTTCATTCTTAATCTTGTAAACCCATTTATTCTTCAGAGCTCGTCTTCCTTTTGGCAACTCGGTCAGCTCATCAGTCTGATTCTCGTGCAGAGACTTCATCTCGTCTTGCATTGCCTTTTCCCATTCTTCTTTCTCTGAGCTCATTACAGCCTCATCATAACTCTGAGGCTCACCGTCTTCAGCAACAACGGTGTATTTATCGGATGGGTATCTTGTAGAGGGTCTTCTTTCTCGAGTTGGATATCTCGGCTGTTCTTCAGCTTGAGAACCCGGTTCATCATTCTCATCCCAGATCTCATCCTCAACTCGGACCTCAATGTCTTGGTCATCTTCAGCTTGTTGCTGGTCATCAATTTCTTCATTCTCTTGATTTTCTCCCCCTGCTTCAGCTCGGACAGGAGGGATGGGTTCTTCATGTCTGACAGTAACCCGGACTTTGGGCTTCGAGATGTCATGAATGTTCTCATGCTCATGAAAGATCACATCTCGGCTTTTCACGATCTTCTTATTGATTGGATCCCAAAGTCGGAACCCGAACTCACATCTCGGCGAACCAAGATAAATGCATTCTTTAGTCTTTGCATCAAGTTTGGCCCTTTCATCTTTAGGGATATGCACGAAAGCTCGGCATCCAAACACCTTCAATTGATTATAGGCCGCTTTCCGACCTGTCCAGACTTCTTCTGGAATTTCTCCTTCAAGTGGCCGTGATGGTGAGAGGTTGATCAAATCAACAGCTGCTTTGACAGCTTCTCCCCAGAATGATTTCGGCAATCCGGCATTGGATAACATGCTTCGGACCTTCTCTTCAATAGTTTTGTTCATCCGCTCAGCAAGTCCATTCAGCTGAGGTGTCTTGGGGGGCGTCTTCTCTAGTCGAATCCCGGCCGCTCTGCAGTATGCATCAAATGGGCCGCAATACTCACCACCATTGTCAGATCGGACCACCTTCAATTTTTTGCCAGTCTCCCTTTCAACCATTGCATGGAATTCTTTAAAGGATTGGAGTACCTGGTCTTTAGTCTTCAACAAATATACCCACACTTTGCGGGAATGGTCATCAATAAATGAAACAAAGTACTGAGCTCCTCCAAGAGATTTCTCTGACATGGAGCAAACATCAGTATGGACGAGGTCAAGAATATTCCTTCGTCTTCTTGGTTGATCCGGTCTCACAAAGGAAACCCGGTGCTGCTTTCCAGCTAGGCAGTGCGTGCAACTCTTCAACGCTTGGCCTTTCAACCCGGTCAATAATCCTTTCTTGTTCAGGATCTGTAGCCCTTTCTCGCTCATGTGGCCGAGGCGCTTGTGCCATAGCTCCAAGCTAGGTTCATCTCGGACAGAATTGGCTTCTCCGCCATTGATCTTTCCTTGCATCACGTACAAGGAGCCTTCTTTCTTACCTCGGGCCACGACCAAGTTTCCCTTGGCCAGCTTCCATCTCACACTACCGAAGTAGTTCACTAACCCGGCATCATCAAGTTTGCCTACTGAGATTAGGTTCAAACGCATGTCAGGAACATGCCTCACATCTTTCAACACAAGTCGGCATCCGACATCCGTGGTCAGAGTTACATCACCGACACCAACAATCTTGTTGGTCACTTGATTTCCCATCTTCACGACTCCAAAATCACCACCTTGATAAGAGGAGAAAAAACCTTTGTGTGGAGTAACGTGGAAGGAGGCACCAGAGTCAACAATCCAGGTGCAGTCATCATATGCAACATTCAAATAATTATCCTCACCAAGGAGGAATATCTCGGCATCAGTATTGGCAGCCACCGCAGTGGTGCTCTTGTCTTCCCTCTTCTTGGGAACAATCTGATCCGGCTTCACAGAGCCGTTCTTCTCGTCATTCTGCAGTGTCCAGCAGTCTGGCTTCTTATGGCCTGTCTTTCCACAGTAGAAACACTTCAACTCATATTTCGGCTTTGACCGACCTCTGGACTTTTCTCGTCTATCACGACCTCTACCTCGGCTTTTGCTTCTACCGCGGGAGTCGGATTTTCCTTTGTTCTCAGCAACATTGGCCTCAGACGTACTCGAAGTACCTCGTTCTCTTCTCCTGGATTCTTCGCCCAGGAGGCTGTCTGTCACGACATCCATCTTCAATTTTCCATCTGGAGTCGAGTTATTCAGGGTCACCACCAGAGTATCCCAGCTTTCTGGCAGCGAGCTCAACAACAGCAATGCCTGCAGTTCTTCATCAATTTCCATATCAGCCTTTGACAGCTGATTCACAATACCTTTGTAGGTGTTCAGGTGTTCAATCATGCTCATACCGTCCTTGTATTCAAGCTTAACAAGTCGGCGAACCAGGTGTGCTTTGTTCCTGGGAGTCTTCTTCTGAATCATGGACTCTAATTTCGTCCACAACTCATACGCGTTCGTGAATTCAGACACGTGTTCAAAGAGGCTTTTATCAATATATTTCCTGATCGTGGCTACTGCCTTCCGACTCAGGATCTCCCACTCCTTATCTGTCTTGCCTGCTTGTCTCTCATCAAGGATAATGGGCTCATGCAAATCTTTGTAGTAGAGATGATCTTCCATCATCGGTCTCCAATAAGTGAAGTTGTCTGCGGTCAACTTGAACATATCTCCATCATGAGTTATGCCGCTGGTCTCCATCTCTTCTCCCTCAGAACCCGTCGAACTCGGGCTCTGATACCACTGTTGGGAAACTCGGTTCCCTCAGATCGGCTAAGCAGCCTTTGTGCGGAAGTCAATTAACAAGATCCTGATCTCGGATCTCGACAATACCTCGGCCTGAACTTCACCAGGTCAGGCAGCGTAGCGGAAAAATCAAAACGAAAAACAGGAGAGAGAGAGAGAGAAGAAGAACACAACCAGATTTAACGTGGGAAAACCTTCTCCAATGAAGAAGTAAAAACCCACGGGACCTAGTCCAGATCAGAAATCCACTATGAAAATAATGGTTACAAATAATCAAATACACCAATGTGGTGGTTAACTCAATCTCTCCAACAATGGTGATAATCAAACTACCCTAGAGATGTTTCACTCAAACTCTCTCTAGAGATCTCTCAAATGCAAAGCATAAAACTTTGCTCAAACAATCAAATAATTTTTCTCTCAAATTTGTTCTCTCAAATCTAACTTAGCCTCCACCCTCAACTAATGAGTATATATAGAGGAGGTGGACATTAGGGTTAGGGTTTTTAGGAAACACCTCAAATGGGCTTGGACTTAGCATTGAAGGAGGAAGCCCAACAGTACGTACGTAAGGGCGCAACTATTTTTAATTACCCAGTGACTGAATGTATCTACCAAGAGTGGTGTCACAATCTGATGACTCCTTATTTTATTAAAAACTACATCTTAATTGTCTTTTGATTTATTAGGTAAATGACAGGAGACTTGTGAGCGCTAGATCAGCTTGTTTGTCCTGATGACTAGCCGACATTTGTGTATGGATTCACCAATCTCTATGACTTTCAGTCCTAAACAGCATGATTAAGAAGTTTCAATTAACTTGAATTTACACTTGAATATGATGTCTCATCATCGATTATTACAAAGCTTGAGTGGAATAACATGCCACAAGGTCTAATCTTAAAAGTTAACCTACAAAACCCCACATTAAAAGGTAATGACTAATAATAAGTTACAAGGTACATGCTTATCAGGCATCGACCAATCTTCCTAGATGCTAATGATGAGTTTTTGGAGTATGATTGTTTCTTTTTCAGTTTGTGATATCATATATACGTGTCTTGTTTTCTATTATGTCAAATATTAATGATGCTTATTGGGAAGATTGATCCTGCATTAAGGATCTAATTAAGTTCTAACTTTATTGTCGGGTACGGTTTATTTATTATCCAGTTATGTATTAATTTGCTAAGTTGTATGCAGCTGTGACGCTGACACCACAACTTCCCCCAACAAATAAAAACAGCGATTAAAACATAACAGTGCTTAGGTGCATGATTAATATCAATTATAAATTATATAAAGGGTGACCGTAGAGAAAATCAACCGCTCATTTACTTGCCAGAAACATGGCAAAGACGACAGAAAACATCTCCGGGATGTGTCTCCTTGTGCATTTACTGACTAAGATTAGCTAACAAACAAATGTTATAAAGACTGAGACTCTTTTATATATAAACCAAGTGTTTCCGTAATCAATTTGGGTACACTAAAGTAATAACACAACCCTAAGCTAGTTTAGTTGACAACTGAGCTTTCAAGAGTTTGTTTGGATTAGGGGTTCAAATCATGTCTCAAGTAAATTCTTAGAAAAATTTTGGGGTCCAGAGGACATATCTCTCTCCTCGAAGGGGGATTAATCTCATCTTTCCTCCGGATTAATATTTAATTTGTAGGAATTAATTATGTGTTAATATTTATTTTATTGACATAATATATCTAAATTAAGTACATTAACATCTTTGTAAGTGACACTCTTAATTTTAATCATTAATTTTATTTATATATAATGATTTTAATTTATTAATTATATAATCTATTGAATGGAGATGTATGAATGACTAAGAATGAGTATAATTTTTATATTGATGATGAGAATAACCAGTCCCAATTCTAAATATTATAAAAAATTTTACATGGGTCTGTGATGTTGGGGTAATGGATAAGGACATGAGATGAATATCCTATGCCTATTTGCTTCTTCAAGAGTCCCATACAAAGAAGAGTCTTAAATTGGAGGTGGAGGGACCAACCTTCATGAGGTGACAGAGTGAGAGGGTTGAGGAGGGTGGAGACCACGGCAGGAGCCAATGGGTGGTGGAGGCCCACATAGGGTCCCACAAGATGAGGGAGGAGCAAACCTGCCCTCATGGCGTGGCCCTTGGCCCTTAGGACATTGAATGGCCTTGTCCCTTTTGTCTAAAGGAAGAAGAGATGAAGAAGATAGAAGGTGACATTGATTTTATAAGGAGGTATCCATACCTCTTTGCACCTTACAAGACGTGGGGCTGTCCCGACAATGCACTTGCAACATTAGTCTACATAGAACCAACCACTTGTTTTATGTCATCTTTTCTTCTCCCTCTTGAACTCTCCTTGTACATGCATTATTTTAATAATTTTAAGAGAAGATATTAGAGTGTTTTTATAGTTTAAGAAAAAAAAAACATATTGCTCAAAAATAGGGATACTAAGTTTTTTTTGAGACAACTAAATATCGGGATTAAACCATATTGAGATAATATTGTGTCATCCACTCTAGTCTACTACACATTTCCTCACAACAAGTCGTCTATCCGAAGGAGAAAATGTGAATTTTCTAAACCTTTTTATTGTCAACTTTTCCTTAAAAAGTATAAAAACCAAAAAAGTAAAATAAAATAAAAAAACCATATAAGTGTTAGGAGGAAGACAAAATTTGTCAGATTTGGAGCTTGAACCCACGAGGTGGGAACTTGAATGTGTAATACTTATTAGCTCGAGAGGCAGGGAACAAGATCCATTTACAAAAGTTACTCTTTATTACTACGAGGTGGGGAGGCACATTTGTGAATTGTGATAGAGATGGTAATAGTAGGTTGACTGTAATAATGATGGGGAAGAAAATCGTTTATTTATTTTGAGAAAATGTTTATATTTATAAACTATAAATTTTTACAAATTACACTATATATTATGGGTAGTACATATTATTTAAACATGTACTACCCATAATATATAGTGTAGTTTGTAAGAGTTTATAAATTTTGAGTTTGTAAATATAACATATCCCAATAATACAAGATATAAAAGTAATTGCAAACAAGTTTAGATGAAACAAAAGAGTTATTATTTTCCAATTTGATGGAATAATGGACATTCCCTCCCCCCCTAATGAACTAACCTTTTTCTAAAGTTTATCAAGCAAATTTATAGCCCATTCAGGCATTCTTATTTCCTTTTCAATTCCCCACCACCCCATATGTTGAGCCAAACAAGAACAAAAGCTTTACCTAGTGGAAGAATTTACAAAATCAAATCCTTAAAACAATGATTTAATTTTAATTTCCTAATAACATAAAGAATTTTTTTTTTTTTTGGTATGCAACATAAAGAATTTTATACTGTCCATGAATCGTATAATGTTAATTGTTTTAGAAAAAGTAATTAAAAGTTTTTTGCAATGCAAAAAAGTTACTCAGATACTATTACCTGATAAAATTAAAAACAAATTGAAAATCAAATACAAACTCAATTCATAAAATTGAAAAAGTGCTTAAACAGTTTCCTCTTGAAAGTTTATTCTTCCTATTACAATATGTATTATTTTCTTTTTTACCTTTATTCATGTGCTGTAACTAATTGGTAGATATTTTTGTATGCTGTAACTAATTAGTAGCTGAGCTGGACATCATTCTGTTAGGTATTATTTTGTGCGTGTATGTAGTTTTTCATTCTGTTACAAAACCCTCTCTGTAATGGCTAATATAAAAAGCCTCTTGTACTCACTCTAATCAATTAATGAATTCCAAAGATGAATATTCAATTTATATCAGAGTCTCATCCTTTCATAACTAATATGGTATCAGATGAATTTCTTTGATTTTTTCTGCCATTTTTAGATGGCTCGTGGCACCAATCGGCCACCACCAACCGATTCCTCTTCTGCACATTCAGGAACATCCGCTCCCATGGATGATTCCTCCAGTCCCTATTTTTTACATAGCAGTGACCATCCTGGTCTTGTTTTGGTTTCTAATTGTCTTTCTGGATCCAATTATAATTCATGGAATCGAGCAATCTTGCTTGCTTTAACTGCCAAAAACAAGTTAGTTTTTGTTGATGGATCTCTTCTTCGTCCTGCTTCAACTGATATGTTGTTCTCCGTTTGGAATCGTTGCAATTCCATGGTTTTCTCTTGGCTGTTGAACTCGGTCACCAAGGATATTGCAGATAGTTTGCTCTACTTCACTACTACCTATGAAGCTTGGGCTGATTTGAAGACACGATTCTCTCAAGCGAATGGTCCTCGCATCTTCCAACTCAAACAACAGATCTCCTCTCTTTGCCAAGGACCTTTGCACGTCAATGGCTATTACACCAAACTCAAGTCACTTTGGGACGAATTACTTGATTACGCTCCTCTACCACTCTGTACTTGCGGTGCTCTTCGTCTCATCCACAATCATAGAGAGCAGGATCATGTCCTTCAATTTCTCATTGGGCTCAATGATTCCTATGCTTCCTCGCGTGCTCAGATTTTACTCATGGATCCGTTACCTCCTCTTGCCAAGGTGTTTTCGCTGGTTCTTCAAGAGGAGCGCCAACGTCAGTTGTTTGTTTCCTTACCATCGCCTGCCATTCCGGATTCTCCACTTTTGAATTCGATACACACCTCACCGTCGCCGTCTCCGGCTGTTTCTTCCCCTTCTGCTACGGTGGCTGCCGTCCAACGTCGCCGCCCCGTTTGCACTTACTGCCATCTTTCGGGTCATACCCGTGAGAAATGCTTCAAGTTAAATGGGTATCCTCCTGGTTACAAACCCAGGGTACCCAGGCCCAACCCATTATCAAACCCAACCCAACCGTCAGCCCAAGCCTATTCTGTTGTTTCTGTCTCACCTACCTCTCCTAATTTTTCCAATCCTCACCAAGTCACGAACCCTAATCTCCCTGCCTCAGACTCACCGCTTGCTTTTACTCCATCACAATACAATCAGCTGGTTTCTCTTCTACAACAGAGTTCTGCACTTCCCCTTCGGTCACCAACGTCTTCTGTTCCTGACACTCCTCCCTCCGTGGCCAGTTTCAGTGGTAAGACATCTCTCTCTTTCCCTCCGTCTTGTTGGATTTTAGACACCGGTGCTACGCACCATGTTTGTGTCACGCTTAATCTCTTTGTTTCTTCCTCTCCTTCTGCTTCTCTGGTCTCGTTTCCTAATGGTTCCTCTGCTGATGTGTCTTCGGTGGGCTCTGTTAAGATTTCTGATTCTCTTGTTCTTTCAAATGTATTATTTGTTCCAACTTTTTTCTTCAATCGGTTGTCCATCAGTGCTTTGACTCGTGATTCCCCAGTCATTGCTAATTTCTCTTCTTCTTTTTGTTTCCTTCAGGACCGTGCTTCGGGAAGGATGATTGGGATTGCTAGACGTCATGGCGATCTCTACCTTTTGGATAGTAACAACCTTTTTCCCCCTGATCATGTTCCCCATCCCCTTTGTTTTTCCATTTCTGTAAACAATGCTATTCTCTGGCATTCTCGTTTGGGACATCTTTCCCTTTCTGTTTTAAATCCATGAAGCATATTTTGGGTTTTTCTGATGCTTTACATACTGATCATTTGTGTACTGTTTGTCCTTTGGCGAAACAAAAACGCCTCCCTTTTATTTTAAATCCCCACCTTAGTGCATCATCTTTTGATTTGGTCCATTGTGATATATGGGGACCTTTCAGCACTGTATCTGTGGAAGGATCTCGTTATTTTCTAACCTTGGTTGATGATTCAACCAGGTTCACTTGGACCTATTTCCTGAGTAATAAGTCTGATTTCTCTGTTGTTTTTCCTGTTTTTTATAATTTGATATTTACTCAGTATAAAGTTTCCATTAAATCCCTTAGATGTGACAATGCTCCTGAGTTCAAATTGTCCTCCTTTTTTCTGATAAGGGTATTCAAATCTTTCACTCATGTGTTGACTGTCCCCAGCAGAACTCTGTGGTAGAAAGGAAACATCAGCACCTACTCAATGTAGCCCGTGCCCTCCATTTTCAGTCCAAAATCCCTCTCCCATATTGGCAAGACTGTGTTCTTACAGCAGTATATCTTATTAACCGTACCCCATCTCCCCTTCTTGATTCCAAAACTCCTTTTGAATTGTTGTGCCATAAACCCCCCTCCTACACTCACCTACGAGCCTTTGGATGTCTATGCTATAGTTCCACACTTCCAAAGACTCGCCACAAGTTTTCACCACGTGCTCTGCCTGCTGTTTTTCTTGGTTACCCTGCAGGATACAAAGGTTATAAACTCTTGGATTTGGCTTCAAATAAAATATTCATTTCTCGTGATGTTATTTTTTATGAGCACATTTTTCCCTTTACTCTAACCAATATACCCTCTTCTTTCCACACTGAATTTTCCCAATTACCTCCTGCCTTCACTCCTCATACAGATTCCTCCCCTTCTTTTATTTCCACAAGACCTTCACGGGTTAGGCATCCTCCTTCCCATCTTTCTGACTATCTCTGTTCCTCTTCCACAACTCATCCCTTGTCCCAATTTATTTCTTATACCCGACTTTCTCCCTCCCATTATGCATTTGTTAATTCAATTTCATCCATTTTTGAACCTGCCACTTATTCCCAAGCATCCCAACTTCCGGAATGGCAGGCTGCTATGTCTTCTGAGCTGATAGCTCTTGAAGCAAATTCTACTTGGTCTCTTGTCTCTCTCCCTACAGGTAAGCAGGCTGTGGGTTGTAGATGGGTCTATAAAGTTAAATACAATTCAGATGGTTCAGTTGAGCGTTATAAAGCTCGCTTGGTTGCTAAAGGTTTTAGCCAACAAGAAGGGATTGATTTTTTGGAAACCTTTTCTCCTGTTGCTAAAATTTCCACTGTCCGTGTTCTTCTTGCCTTGGCTGCAATTAATAATTGGTCCCTCACTCAATTGGATGTTAATAATGCATCTCTTCATGGTGACTTGCTTGAAGAGGTCTATATGACTCTCCCCCCTGGATATTCTTCTCTGAATCTGCCCACTAATGCTGTTTGTAAGCTGCACAAGTCAATTTATGGTCTTAAACAGGCTTCACGGCAGTGGTTTGCCAAATTTTCTGCCACTTTATTGCATCTTGGTTTTTCACAATCTCACTCTGATAATTCTTTGTTTGTTAGGCATTCTTCTACTGCCTTCATTGCAGTTTTAGTCTATGTGGACGATATTATTATTGCCTCTAATAATATTGCAGAAGTTCAATTGCTGACAGCTATGTTACACAGCAAATTTAAGTTGAAAAATTTGGGCAACTTGAAATATTTTTTGGGGTTAGAAGTTGCACGCAGTACAAAGGGCATCTCTGTTTCTCAAAGACATTATGCTTTGGAAATACTTAAAGACTCTGGGCATTTGGGTTGTAAACCCTGTTCCACTCCTCTTGAGGTTGGTTTAAAGCTTTCTTCTAATGTTGGTGAGTTGCTCTCTGATCCCTCAGTATATAGGCGTCTTATTGGCCGTCTACTTTATCTCACTATTACTCGGCCTGATCTTGCATATGCTGTTAATTCTCTTAGCCAATTTATGGCCAATCCACGTGAACCTCATCTCTAGGCAGCATATCGTCTTCTTGGATATGTTAAAAATACAATTGGTCAAGGTCTATTTTTCTCATCTTCTTCTGCTCTTCAGCTGAATGCTTTCTGTGACTCGGACTGGGCTGCATGTCCTGACAGTAGACGTTCAATTTCTGGTTTTTGTGTTTTTATTGGTGACTCTTTAATTTCTTGGAAATCCAAGAAGCAACAAACTGTTTCCAGATCCTCCACTGAGGCTGAATATCGTTCTATGGCTCATGTCACTTGTGAGCTGTTATGGTTATTTTCTTTATTCAAGGATCTTCATTTTTCACACCAAGGACCTGCTCATCTCTTCTGTGACAACAAGTCTGCCTTGCATTTGGCAGCCAACCCTGTTTTCCATGAACGCACCAAACACATTGAGATTGACTGCCATCTTGTTCGTGAGCACATCATCAAAGGCACCTTGAAGACTTTTCCAGTTCCTTCATCCAAGCAACTTGCTGATATCTTCACCAAGGCTTTGCTGCCATCCAAGTTCATTGCTTTATTATCCAAGATGGGAGTCTTAAATATATACTCTCCATCTTGAGGGGGCCTATTACAATATGTATTATTTTCTTTTTTACCTTTATTCATGTGCTGTAACTAATTGGTAGATATTTTTGTATGCTGTAACTAATTAGTAGCTGAGCTGGACATCATTCTGTTAGGTATTATTTTGTGCGTGTATGTAGTTTTTCATTCTGTTACAAAACCCTCTCTGTAATGGCTAATATAAAAAGCCTCTTGTACTCACTCTAATCAATTAATGAATTCCAAAGATGAATATTCAGTTTATATCAGAGTCTCATCCTTTCATAACTAATACTTCCTTTTACGCCGCGTGTGCTGGATGTTTACCTTCCTGTGGATCCAGGACATTCACATTCTCTTCTCATTTTTCTTTGGATCCCCAATCTCTATTCTATTGACAGAATGATGGGCAATCTACAAAAGTGTGGTTGAGATGTGATTGGGCCAGGTTTCACCAATTGGACTTTTGGATCACATCTATCGGTGGAAACTTGGTCCTGTAGAGGCATTGATCAAAGAGCTTCCTAAGGAGCTGCTACCCATGAAGGACATTCAACATACAGACTCAGAGACAGGTTTTTCATCCCCTAACCTTTTTCAGTACGAGTTGTTGAACTTTGGGATAATGGGGTTGGTCCAACCTAGTATTAGCCCATGTGCTTGTCGTGTAGTAATTGTTGACCTGTGCGCATGTATGTTAATAGTAGGTCATATAAAAATAGGTTAATATTTGCAACTAATTTTTTTTATTCATGTCTGTATATTTAATGGCGGGGCTCGGGAGCAGCACTTCCAAATTTTTTTTAAAAGGAAGTTTGTATCCACACTTGCATGTACTTGCACAACAATAGGTCTACCACTGTTATCATAAAACATCAACAAAGATAAAAAAACATGGGAAAAAGAAGAGAAAGCTATTGTCACCATGCCACGATGCACAGACACGAGATTTCAGGTTCAACATGATATTGCCTTGTGCTAATCATGCCATATTGAGCACTTCAAAAAAATAGATCTGCCAATGTAACAAAGGTTCTCATGTGATTTTCTAGTTTTTTGAAGTCCACCAGTGTACAAAACGTAAACAAAACTTGGCATTTTTTTCTTTCAAAAGTTTTTGTTTGCAAGTGCAGACACTTACCCACAAGTAGGTTCGCCGGTGGTCATGTTATAGGAAACAATTTTTTTTTTCTGCAGGGACAATAAAAAGCCTGGGTCCCACAATATAAGGAGATAAAACAAAATATTAACGGGAGCCACATCATATATTATCTCTGTAGGAACTTTTTTTTGTTTTGTGTAACATTACTTATCTATTACCCATAAAAATATCATCATCAAGTATAGGTTTCTTATTTCTATATATGGGGATATGCTAGATTTAATTACCAACTTTAATTGATTTTCTATGATAGATTTGCATAGTGGTTATCATCAGATTCTGCTTAGACCAAGAGATGAGTGGAAGAACCAATAGATGAATGGCAGATTGTTTTTTAAGACACATGATGTTTATATATACGAGTGATTATTAATGCCTTTTGATATATTTAATTCTCTTTGCACTTTAACGAGGGCCATGAGATAAATATTTTACCTTTTCTTTGGGTAAGTTTCTAGTTGTTTATTTTGATATCTTGTCTATAGCAAGTATAAGTTTGACCACTGGAGTCGTTTACTACTCTTCGAGCTGAACATTTTTATGTCAACATTAAAAAGTGCACGTTTCTTTAGAATCCAGCCGTTTTCTTAAGTTTCATATATCTGCGAATGTATTATTAATTTGCTAGCCCTGAGAAAGTCAAATCTAACAGAGAGTGGGCAATTCCTATAGATTTTTTGAGCTCTTCTTGTGGCTAAGTATTTAATGAAATAAAGAGAAGAATGTTTGAACCCTTTGTCTTAGAACTTCACTAAGGTGTTTGAGGTTTTATTTTAGGGAGAAGTGTTTGTCATTTTAAATGATAGAAAGTTATGTCATTTTAAGAGAGATACAGACACAAAAAATTTGAATTTTAAATTAAAAAAACCACTTACTTTCTCTCTCCCATGATTTGGAATAAGAAGGAGTGCTTTAGATCTTTGCATAAAAGTCCCAGTGCAGAGAACCTGCAAAAGTTTAGATTGGCGAGAAAAAATGCAAAGAAAGCAGTGCGAGAAGCTAGAGGCAAGATTTTCGACGAGTTGTATAAAAATCTTGGGAGCAAGGATGGTGAAAGAGGTATTTATAAACTTGCAAAGATAAGGGATAAGAAAAGTAAAGACCTCACCCAAGTTAGATGCATCAAGGATGAAAATCAAAAACTTCTGGTGAGAGATGAAGATGTAAATGAAAGGTGGTTGAAATACTTCAACAAGCTGTATAATGGGGATGGAGATACAAGCGAGGTGGACTTAGAGGACGCGTGTGATGATATGAATAGAAGATTTGTACGCAGAATTAATACACATGAAGTTAAGGAGGCTTTAAAGAGGATGAAGACTAATAAAGCCTTAGGGCCTGATGGTGTCCCTATTGAAGTGTGGAGAGGCCTGGGGGATGTGGCAATAAAATGGTTGACCAATCTTTTTAATAAGATTCTCCAGACGAATAAGATGCCTGATGTATGGAGGAAAAGTATGATTGTGCCTATCTACAAAAACAAGGGAGATATACAGAATTGTTCAAACTATAGAGGCATTAAGCTAATGAGCCATACTATGAAGTTGTGGGAGAGGGTTATTGAACATCGCTTGAGGAGAGATACCAAGGTTTATGTAAATCAATTTGGATTTATGCCAGGAAGATGTACCATGGAAGCAATTTTCTTGATGCGACAACTAATGGAAAGATACCGAGAAAAGAAAAAGGACTTGCATATGGTGTTCATAGACCTTGAGAAAGCATACGATAGGGTTCCAAGGAAAGTTTTATGGTGGGTCCTAGAGAAGAAAAAGGTTCCATTAAAGTATGTAAAGGCAATCAAGGATATGTATGATGGGGCTACTACATGTGTAAAAGCTTGTAACGGATCATCAAGTTATTTTCCTATCACGGTAGGTGTACACCAAGGGTCGGCTCTAAGTCCTTACCTCTTTGCCTTAGTTATGGATGAACTAACAAAAGATATTCAAGAGGAAGTGCCATGGTGTATGCTTTTTGCAGACGATATTGTGCTTATTGATGAGAGCAAGGAGGGTGTTAATAGAAAACATGAATTGTGGAGAAGCACATTGGAATCCAGAGGATTCACATTAAGTCGAAGCAAGACTGAGTATCTGAAGTGTGAGTTTTCTCTGGTACGAGATGAGGACCAAGAACCTGTGCATCTAAATGGTCAAGAGGTACCCAAAAAAGATGCTTTTAAATACTTGGGCTCCATTTTACAAAACGGTGGAGAGATTGATGAGGATGTAAATCACAGAATCAGAGCAGGGTGGATGAAATGGCGCAGTGCATCTGCATTTTTGTGTGACCGCAAAATCCCCTGAAGTTAAAAGGAAAATTCTATAAAACGGCAGTAAGACCGGCAATGCTATATGGAGCAGAATGCTGGCCAGCACATAGGCAACATGAGCATAAGATGGGAGCAGCAGAGATGAGGATGTTAAGGTGGATGTGTGGTTACACAAGGATGGATAAGATAAGAAATGAAGATATTCGACGAAAGGTCGGAGTAGTACCGGTAGCCGAGAAGATGAGAGAACATAGATTGGGGTGGTTTGGGCACGTGTTGAGAAGACCCATGGATGCTCCTGTAAGAACAGAAGTTTGTTACCAAGAGCTCAACACAAAAAGAGGCAGAGGTAGACCGAAGCTTACTTGGGGGAAAGTAGTAAAACAAGATTTAATGGAGTGGGATATAGATTGGCGGTCAGTATGTCTTAGAACGGAATGGAGAAAAGCTATAAGTATGGTGGAGGGTCTATGTTCCAGATGGTCCCTTTTTAGTCCCTTTCCCCTTCATTTCCCCCACTTCTTCTTGTCCCTTTCTTTTTTACTTTTATTTATTTATATATACATATATTGTTATTTTATTTTATCTTATTTTATATTTTTATTTTATTTGTTTATTTTTATTTATTTATTTTTGGCTTTTTTACTTTTATTTTTTATTTTTTATTTTTTTTAACTGTTTTGTATCTTTCATGTGGGTTCATCTACCACTGACCCCAATTAATTTGGGATAAAGGTGTTGTTGATGTTGATGTTGTTGTATCTTTCTCCTAAAATGACATAACTTATATCATTTAAAATGACAAACACCAAACCCTTTATTTTATTTTATTTTATTTTTTAATGCTACTGAGCCTGGCATATGTGGTATTCTTAGCCAAGAGGGTCATCCTATTGCGTTCTTGGGCTTTTGTTTGTGAGAAAAACTACTGAAAAATTCAATGGGTCTGAACCATTGAATTTTTTTCTGAAGTAACATTGGTGTATGATTTCGTATACCCTATTTAATAACTTTTTATAAAACATACTTTTTATTGATATAATGTTGAATTGCAATTATTTATAATATTTATTGTTTATGTCAATTTTTTTAAAGGAAAAAGAAATTATAGGAATATAGTCAAATAATTTTTTATTTTAATATATTTTAAAAATATGTATTATTTTAATTTTAATGTGTACAAATACAAAAATAAATAATTTTTAATTGATATAAAACTTTTATTAATATTTAAATTATTAAAGTAAATATATATTTCATACGGAGATAGAAAGTGCTTTTATGAAATCGTATCAATATATAACTCGCATGAGTAAAAAAACATAATAAATTAGTAAAAATATAATTTATTATTTAAAAAATAAATAAAGATTATTTTATTACAAAATTATTAGAAAAAATAACTTTTACATTATTTAAAATATAAGGTTACTTTAAAAATATTTATCCAGAATATGAATAAAAAATTTATTCATATATTTGATGAATAATTTCAAAGTGTCAAACTAATTTTTACAACTGATGATATGTCTTAGACTAACTTGAAGTACGAAAAATTAGGCAAGAAATAATTTTTTTTGAATGATACAATTTTTTGTGATTATGTAATATAACTATGTTGTTGTTCTCTTCTTATGTTAAGGGTTAAGCATATTTACATTTTCATTCCAAATATATTTGTTTATTTTTTTTTTTTTATTAATGAATTTTTTTTTATCTTTTTAAAAAATATAACTTTGTGCCATTTTAGATCCTAACCGTTAATTTTCATCAATCAACAGTTAAGATTTATTGAGTCAAATTAATTAATTAATTAGTAATTTACAATAAAACTTAATAAATCCTAACCGTTAATTGATGAAAATAAATGGTTAGGATCTAAAATGACAAAAAATTAAATTCTTTAAAAGAACAAATGTTTTTCTACACAATATTTTTTTTTCTCTGATAAACAATAAGCTCTTCTTTAATATATGAATTACCTTTATCATTGACATTTTCATAACTCCTCCATTTTTATTTTTATTTTTTTGAAAATCAAACTCATCCATTAAACGCGTAATTACCCTGCTTTAAACTCAGAAGTTGATATTAACGAGATTAAAAAAATGCCATTAATCACGGGTTTCTCGTCCACGTGGCTAGATCTTGTCTGGTTGTGATGCATAGCAAAACCCTGTTACATCACAGCAAAAGCCATACACTGTGATTTCGCGTTCGCCATTCAAAATCTAAATTTGTATAAACCCTAATTCCTTTTGTGTATTCCATGTCCATGAGGCTTCTACAATTGGGCTTGTTGCTTGCTTTGGCATCTGGAATTGCAGTCATTTTCATTTACATTGCTGGCATCTCTAATCTCTCCGTATGTATGTATGTATGCGTGTGTATCTGATTTTGTGTATTCGAAGCAAAAACCAAAAGCAAATAAGAAATTGAAATGCCTTGAACCTAATGAGTGTAACGATTGACAGATGGCAGTTACCAGCTCAATCATGAAGACACAGAAGCGTTGCAATCGTTGCAGGACAGTTTCGAGAAGTGTGTGGTGATGTTTCCAACTGGTTCTTTTGTTGTTCATATTGTGGCGTGTTCTGTTCCATTTACCTTCAAATTATAGTTGCTTAGTGACATAAGAGATATGATTGTTTTAAGTAGTGAATTTTGAATTAGGAAGTATGTCTTAAACTTAAATTTTGGTTTTGTTTCAATTAGATGGCAAAGTTGTGTGACAAAAAAAAAAAAAACACTCTGGAGATGGATTAAATGTGAAAACTAAATTGGGATTAGTGATTGGAGGAAAGTATTAACTTTCTAGTTCAAGTTTGGCTAAATCTTCGGTATCTAAGGTTGATAAATTTAATGGTAGAGTATTAATATGTTAATACAATGCTTGGTGATTAAAATAGAAAAAGAAAAAAGAAGAAGAAAGACGAAAAATCTAGCATTGCATTGGAAACTTTGATGATTTTAGAGATCCTTTTCTACTACATTTAAAATACGGGAAAAATGTGTATCATTTTGAAGGACACAAAGTTGTGTCATTTTAAGTGAGAGAAAGAGATAGATCATAGGAGAGAGAGTGGGTGGAAAAAGTTTTAAAAGTGTGAGTCTCACCTCTTTGTAAGAGTGAGAGGACACAAGGTGTGTCATTTAAAATGACACACCTTTTTCCCTTAATATATATATATATATATATAAGGTTTAATGTCTCTCATGTTGTAGAAGATAAAATTATCTCCTACACACACATAAAAGTATGTGTGTGTAGGAAATAATTTTATTTCTTACAACATGAGAAACATCAAACCCATATATATATATATATATATATATATGGAAATATTTTTCTTATGTTCCAAACTTTGTTTTTTATCTGAAGGGCAACGCTGGTAAAACGATTTTTATTTTTATTTTGATTGCACCTTGGTGAGGAATCACCCTTAATATGATGGAATTAACTAAAACTAACTGGCATCAGTCTCATTGTTTCAGTATGAAATTTTTTTATTTATTGCAGTACTTTTGGTTTGGATTTGTTTTGTTGTTAATATCAACATTTTATACGTCTTCTTTTCAAATATTGTATTGCAAGTGTGGATTCTTTAGGTGATTCAACTGAGAGTTGCTAAACTTTGATGCAGAGTGCAAATGGACTTGGCCTCAAAGCCGCTAGGGGTGGAGATTATTGTGAAACCACAATAAAGTTCCCCATTGACACCATTCCCAAATGGGTAAGTATTCTTAATCATTTCATGATTTGTGACCAGATTATTTTTCATGAAAATGATCCTCTAAAATATGCTAATTATGAGAAACCTACAACCTTGGCAAAAATGGGTTCCTCCTCTTCAAAAGAATGGATTGTGATATACTTAATCACACACGATTTACAAGAAGTTAAACAACCATAATCTATTTGTTGACTTATGGAAGTTTCTGTGTTAACAGATAGATCCTAAAACTGGTGAACTTGAAGCTTTGTCTTTTGATTTCAATCTATGTGAAGCTGTGGCTACATGGGAACAGGTAAGCAACATGGTCTGTGTCATGATTGTGATTATCCAAGCTATCATCCTTTGACGTCATGAGATGTGAATCCAGATGCTTTTGAGATTTCTATTTGATATTGCTGTTAGCCACAGTGAAAACACATCTTTTTAATCCACCACAATGCATTTCAATTATTCTTGCCATTCTACAGGCATTAATGTCAACTTTCTTTTAACAATTTTTCTTAACTTGCATTCTAAAAAAATTTATGGGTGTATGGCTTATGAAGGAAAACTCTCATCATATCTTTATGAGGAAGATTGCTATTATTACTGAAAAGAGGATACTGTGAATGAATGAATATCAGAATATGAGTTTCTGATATATATACGGTGAATACAAGCTAGGAAGAGAAGATAACTAACTAACAGAATAACAACTATTCTAACAGACAGAATGCTCATGAACACGTGCTCCATTTCAAGTTTTATCAGCTGCATTAGAGGCACTCGTGCCATCTTTATTTGTTAACTGTAAGAGTATGATTTACATTTTATTATTGTGTATTATGAATTGATTTCTCAGGTGCGGAATAGTACTACTATACTCACCAAGGAATTCATTGATTCTTTACCAAATGGATGGGAGGAATATGCATGGCGTAGAATCAACAAAGGAAAACTTCTGTAAGTAATTGTGTGGCTAAATTTTACTAATCAATTAAGTAATGTTGCAATAATAAAAAAAATCAACCTAAAAGGATGGCAGCCAAGCTAAACTGACATTTAACTCATTTATAGAAATGAGTTAGAGGAGCATGCTTTATATATCTGGTTATAAGTTGCCTGAATGATCATGCAAGTTTCATAACCTCAAATAGGGTGAATTTCTCCCTATAAAAGAATCTAGTAACGTGAGCTTTATATCCAGAAATAATGCATAAGATATCTTACTTGAACTGTGTTACGCTGTCAATTTGTCTGTCCGCACACATTTTTAAATTTTCTGTTAAGAAGCAAACCTCAAAATAGATTTACTAAGGTGAGAAATCAACATTACAAGAAAAATAGATTATATGCCAAGAGACTTACAAGATTCAGCGTATAAGCAAGCATCCAAATCATCTTGCAGAGGTTATAGGACCCTTTCTTACGTTGTCTCTTTCCCACTCAAACACCAGCTGCTACACACAACATAGACTTCTCAATTTATAACACATGCATCATTTTCCATGTTAACATACTTAGAATTTACCTATAGTGGTAAATTCAGGGGGTCCTTATTAAGAAGGAAATTAAAGTTAGTGAACTCGAAAGTACTTCATAGAATAAGATCATTTTTTGCTTCAGCAACCGCTGTGAGAACAAGACTTTGTGCATGGAGAAACTTTCACTGGTGCTCCCTGAAACTCCACCATACTTCCCAAGGCAGTTTGGACACTGTGCTGTTATTGGTAATTCAGGAGATCTCTTGAAAACAAAATTTGGGAAAGAGATAGATGATTATGATGCTGTCATTAGAGAGAATGGTGCTCCAACACAGGTTAGTTTCTAAACAGGGTATCTTGGTTGCTCTCTCTCTCTCTCCCCCCCCCCCCCCCCCCCCTCTCCCTCTCTCCTTTTTGAAATTCTGACCTTTTACACCTCAAATTTATTGATGACTGCAGAATTACACTGATTATGTGGGTAGGAAAAGCACATTTCGTCTTCTAAACCGAGGATCTGCCAAAGCACTTGATAAAGTTGTAGAATTAGATGGTATCACCACTAGTTATTTTGAGTACCACTTGTTATACTGCCTGTTATGAGTAACTGGAACCTTACTAGAAATGCTATTTCTGCAGAACAAAAAAAAGAAGTCTTGATAGTAAAAACAACAATTCATGATATCATGAGCAAAATGCTTCAGGTATGTTTCCTCCTCAACAGAAACACTTCCTTAATCTTTGCATCACATTTTTTATACCACATAGTCTATATGCACTTCGGCAATTTTTTGATGGAGTAGTAAATCCATTGCTTTGGGGTGAATTGTGTTATCAAGCTGTAATATACCCATTTTCTTTTTCTTTTTTTGGGGTAGCCTTTCATGCCCACTTGCATAGCAATTGGCTTTTGTTTTCTGCAGGAAGTTCCCATAAAAAATCCTGTATATCTCATGCTTGGTGCATCCTTTGGTTCAGCGGCAAAAGGAACTGGACTTAAGGCTCTGGAATTTGCGCTCTCTATGTGTGAATCAGTGGATATGTATGGTTTCACTGTGGATCCTGGTTATAAAGAATGGTATAGTATTTTCTATTGACAATTAAGTACTTTGGTTAAAATGATTATTTTCATTTGAGTCTAATAGTTTCCTCATTAGCTAGCATTACATTTTTCTTTTAGGACAAGATATTTCTCCGAATCTCGTCAAGGTCATACCCCATTGCATGGTAGAGCTTATTACCAGATGATGGAGTGCTTGGGAGTAAGTAAACTGCACTCATTACTGAATGTAGAAATCACTTAGAATCCGTTAATTTTTCATCATGAAACATGGCTTAGAGTTTGGTCCTAGGTTTAAGACATACTAATGGCTTCTTTAGGTACCAAAAGAAAGTAGAGTTTCCCCCTCCTATTATTGGCTTTGAAACCAAATCTAACCAAATAACCATGTTGTATATTAAATTTCTGTGTAGATATGTGTAGTTGTGTACACTGTACATCTTAAACCTTTTCTTTATAACTTTATGTCTCTGGGAAGACAATCACCTCATTTTGCCACCTTCACCAATTCACCATGCCTCTCTGTTTCTATTTTGTCCTCTCTGCTAATCAGAATTGATTGCCTTCTGCCCTTCTCCCTTGCCTTCATCTCTTTTTCTCCCTCCTTTCTATTCTTGACTTTCTCTTCTCTAGCCTAACCAAGTGATGCCCTCTACACTAAAATAGATAAATATGAAATAACTCCATCTCTGGTGCTGGCGTGTAAATCTGCATTTTGAACCCCACTGCTGCTATTGCATTTTCAACCACAACTACCTTTCCGTTTATGTTTCAGTGAAACTCTTACAATTTTAAGTTCAATAGATGCAAGGTCTATATTTCTTTTGAAAAACTAAGCTTAGAAGTTGTTTTTGACTTCTCAATCTGACCCATTTTTTTTAATTTTTCCCCTTGAGCGACTGACAAACCTGATTGACCTTACTGTTAATTTTTTACTTGATCCAAGATCATTCTGTGTTGAGTTATTGATATGAGTATGATCATCTTGTTGCTTGTTTTTCTAAATTTTAATTGTGTACTTTCTCTATCTGCTTCCATTGTCAAGCTTATCAAAATCCATTCTCCCATGAGAGCTAATCCAAACCGTGTTGTAAAATGGGTTCCAAGCGACCAAATTATCAGAAATGCTAGGATTGCATCAGAAAAATTATTGAGGTATTTTTTCCATACTCTCCGTGCCTATTGTTTTAACATTTTTATATCAATTTTACCAGGGGACCTGATGTATAATTACAATTGAAATTGTCTTAATATATCATGTCTTGAGCGAGACAAATTTGAAATTGTGATCCTGCGCAAGTTGAGTGTGATATCTAGTAGTTTATGTTACTCCAACAAATACAAAAGCTTTTCCGACTAGTTGAGGTTAGCTATGGACCAAATGACATCATTGTATTCTATAAAAAATTTGGTCTTCAGAGGCCATTAAGATCTAAGTCCTTTCTAATGGTTTCAAGTTTTTCTTGGTCGCACTTTACCTCTAAGTCTCTAACTTTATGGCTATCTTCCATTTGATCATCTACATTGTCGAACCATCTTAGGCGTGACTCTATCGTTCTTTTTCTTAATAGGTGCTTCTCTTACTTTCTCTGCATCATTTTTTATCTTATCAATTCTTGTATGTACATTCATCCATCAGCATTCTCATCTCTACAACATTTAGCTTATTCTCTTGTTGGCACTGACTGCCTAGCATTCGTTATCTCAAACCATCCTTTAAGCTTAAGAGGCATCCTTCGATCACAAATAACACATCAAGAATTCCTCTATATCACCCACCTATCTCCCTATGATTTATACCTCCCTCTATTTCTGTTACTTTGTATGATAGATCCAAGCCTAAACCATGCGACCTGTGATGTGGTATGATCTCCAATCTAGGGCTTTATGTTAACAAAAAAAAAAAAAAACGGTTTAATAGTCAATTATTAGACCCGGCATGTCTATGAGTAAGTTTTTGACCTGTTCCCATTGAAAACTGGCAAATCCCAAAGGTTATGACATTTTTTTATGGTAATACCCAGGTTATAACTTCATTTGGCATCTGTCATGCACCTCTGCTAGGCCTTCAAGTAATATGTCCAACTTTAAAGTCAGAGATATCAAATAGTAAAAGTTTTAGAATGCACGTTGTATTGATCATTAGCCTAATGCAAACACCGCACTTGTCTCGCCCACAGTTGTGGCACGTTGTTAATTGTTGTTTGAAATTAATTGAGCAGTGCATAGTGAATGGAGATTGATTCCATCTGACACTAGTTGAAATTTTCTACATTTTATGATTCTTACAGGAGAGTCGGAGCAGGATCTGGAGATCCACTGGGTGCATGTTCCATTATTGAGAAGCTAGTTAAACGAAATCTAAATGCAGTTTCAAAGCTCCGAAAGTCGGCACTTGATCACATAAAATACGTCAAGAGCACAACCATGTATCCTTTGGAGCATAGTCCTGGACATGGATTGCTTTGCACTGTGTCAACTGAGTGACTATATAGTGATTTATTGAGTTCAGCTCGTGCTGTCAGGAAGCATCTAACCCCCCAAAATTTTACCAAATCTTTTGTTTGTTCATCTTTTACAAAATATATTTGTTTATTGACGCTAAAAAAATAGCGATGAAGCACCCTTCTCCTCAACAATGTGTCAGCAAAGCCCTATATATTTTAACTCATCCCCTTCCTGCAGAGGCACAACAGTTTAGTTTTTTTTTTTTTTTTTTTTTTTTTTTTTAACTACAAATGGGCCACACATAAAAAATTGTGCCTGCAACAGGCGAAGTGATGCCTCCTGTTGCAACTCTAATACCCATATTTTATTCATGCTCATCCCTTTTTTTGTCAATTTTTTTTTTTGTTTTTTGTTTTAAATTGCAGTTGTTTAATGAAATGATGCAGAACAGCTAGGAGAAAGTTTTGTGTCATGTATATTGCTCTGTTGACATACAATGAATTGAGCTGTATTTTTTGCCCTCTTTGAATAGTTTTAGAGCAAGAGTTAGAGCTTGACATGCTCCTGTATGCCTTGCTGTTTTCGTTTTGAACTATGTTGCACTATTTCCTTTGAATCCTACTGGAGTAGTTCTGGATTTCTTAATAACTCACATTAACATACATAGTTTCCATGTTAGAAATCTTAATGAGCAGCACACCTCAAATATGGTAGATGTGTTTTTGTTCAATATGTTTGCTTCAAATCATAATGTTTGGGTGGTGATAACATTTCACATCTCATATAGTATCGCACGCTTCCTTTTAAGTTTTCCAGTTCTTGGTTTTGATCTACTTGAGCCATTATTCCCTCATTGGATGCTTGTAGCATAAAAAGGAATAGTTGAATAAACTTTTGAAAGATTTGCAGGATAGTATGAGTTTTATCCAAGAATGAGCTACGCTATTGATGTATAACTTTTAAAATGGACTAAACTATCAACTTTTAAAAATTAAGAAGAGCATAGGTGATTAAAAGTAGAATAGAGTTAATCTCTCTGAAGAAAATATGTTATAATTTATTATAAAAGGGTGGTTATTTTTTTTTGATAGCCTGTGGGTTTTTATTATAACAAAAAAATTATAAATAAATCTACAACTTGATTTTAAAAATATATTACTTATTATTATTTAGGTTGCTTAAAGTTTTTTTTTTTTTAATATCTCCATAAAGTTGTCGATTACCCAATAATACACTTCCAATATAGTCAAACTCATTACGCGAAATATATGTCAACTTACTAACAAATCTAATATCAAGGATAAAAATCACACAGGTATGACTATTAAAAAATGCATTTTTTTGACGGAAAAATTCTGTCAAAAATTATAAAAATTCCGTGAAGTTTTCGACAAAATTCAGGCTGTCAAATTTCTTTTTGCTGATAATAATTTTTACGAGGGAATTAGAGATTCCGTCAAAAAAATTTGATAGAATTTATTTTCGTCAAAAATTTTCAACGAAAAATCAGTAGAATTTTGTCGAAAATAGTTGCGATGGTTTTCGACGAAAAATGGATTCCGTCGAAATTTTTCAACGGAAAATCTATGAATTTCCGTCAAAAATTGATGTAAAGATTTTTCACGAAAAATAAATTTCGTCAAAAATTATCCACGGAAAATTAATGAAATTTCGTAAAAAATTTGCAACGAAAAATCAATGAATTTCTGTCGAAAACTGATGTATAAATTTTTGATGGAAAACAAATTCTGTCGAAAATTTTTAGAGATTTTTTTTAAAAGTTTATCTTCAACAAAATCAATACCAATTTTCTATACTGCACTTGATAAAAAAATATAATAATAATAAAATAATGTGTCAAAATCAAATCTCCTTAGTTAATACATTAAATGCATAAAAGTCCATATCATATATTAGGCCAAGTATTACAAAAGGTTTATGCAATTAGGGAGCGGTGTACAATAAATATATATTGTACTCAAATCGAAGAGTGATAAGTTTTGGACTTAGTATCATAAGCCTCTTCTTCATACACATTGATAATGATTTTAAGTGGGTGAACATGAAATATTCCTCCCTGGTGAAGGCTCTCCTTGACTTGAACCCTTCTTGGTCTTTTTTCTCTATCTCTGACCATCTTCTTCTTCATCAGGAGCATCATCTTCCAATTTGGAACTATTCACGGTGGGGAAGTGTCTGATTAATAAAATCACATTATAATGAATCCCTAAGATCATGTTTTAAAATAAATTTAAGAAAAAATAAACACGATATTTTCGGTCAAAAATTTGCTACCGAATCTGATTCCCTTTCGACGGAATCTCAATTTCGTCGAAAAGTCCACAAATATAATTTCTTTTTACATTTATTTATTTTCAAATGTTTTTGACGAATTTCGTTTGCATAAAAAAATTTCGACAAAATCTCAATTAGGTCGAAAAGTCCACAAATACAATTTCTTTTTACATTTATTAATTTGCAAATATTTTAGACGAAATTCGTTTTCCATCAAAAAAATTTGATTGAATTGCAACTCCATCGAAATTTCCACAAATATTATTTTTTTTTACATTTATTTTTTCAAATATTTTCGATGGAATCGCAATTCCATCGAGAAATCCACAAATGTAATTTTTTTCACTTTAATTTTTTTCAAATGTTTTCGATGGAATTCGTTATTTGTCAAAAAATTTCTACGTAATCGCAATTCTGTGGAAAATTTTCGATGAAATATAATTTTCGTCGAAAACTTGGACGAAATTTGTTTTGCGTCGAAATTTCTGTTGTTAATTTTGACGTAATATTTTTCGTCAAAAATTTCTGTCGAAAATTGAGCAATTCGCCTCACCTCATTATTAACTCACCAAAAAATAAATCAGCCCGCCTTTCCCAATTTTTGAAAGTGAATTAAAAAATTTAGCCCTACCTGCCCTATTTGGCAGACAAGGCAGGTTGGCCAACCGAGCCGAACACAATTTGCATTAAAAAAAAAAAGTTAGACAAAGCAAGTTAGACAAGTTGACAATTGTAAAACTTGGCCCATCTCATCCCATTTTTGGGCCCGTTTAGCTTTACGTGTAATATTTTTTTTAAGAATTAAATTTTATATTTATTATAAGGTAATGAATCACATGAAATCTAGCTAATATGCCAACAAACTATATAAAATACATAAATTTAATTGGGTGAATAAAATATCCAATGTTACTTTAAAAAAATTTGTCTAATATTTAACGAAACGACGTTATTTTAAAATTAAAAAATTAGAATGCCAAAAACTATTATAATTCTGGAATAAATTAAAATTATAAACACACCATAATTTTTGCCCTAAAATAATATGGTTCCAGTAAATATGAGATAAAATTTGCTAAAGTAACGTGAGAAAAATTGAACCCTTTAATTAAAACAAAATTCTATAAATCTAAAACAAAAACATTAAAAAACAATTCTGTTCTATTTACCCAAAAAAAAAAACAGTTCATAGGATTATTATTTTATTGAGTAAAGCTCTTTTTCGATAACAAACAAAAAATACGGTTTCCAGTTCCATTCCTTACAAAAAAAATATCCATGTTAATTATTTTTTAGGTACTAAGTTGGGTGTTTACTGAATTTATGAGAACCACATTTTTAAACAAACGAAATAAATTATAGAGGGACCAAAATTTTTTTTTGTAATGATAAAAAATGGGAACCGTATTTTTTGTTAGGATTTTAGGGATTCGCTTTTTTTGCAGTTATTGCAGATAAATTATCTGCAGTAAGCTCAATACGAAGTTATTTTGAGACGAAAATCATGTTATTTTTTATAATTTAAATTTATTTTAAGATTATTTTTGTCTTTATAATTATAATTTTTTATATTTCAATCTTAAAATAAAGTTATTTTGAAAATAAATACAAATAATTTATTCACTTGCAGAAATATTTTTATGATATTTTATTATTATTCCTTGACTTTCAATACAACACAACGCGACGCATACACACTAGTGAGTCCTGCTCCTATCGCTTCATTCACTCACTCCACACTCTGCGCGCTGTGCCCTCTGCCTTTCTTCTTATTCACTCTGGCTCTCACTATTTTATTTTTCTTTTTTTTCTTTTTATTTTTTAAATAATCAAAATCTCATCACACACAAAACCCGAACACCATAATCAAATCCCTCTTCAAAATCCTGAAATCGAACGAAACAGTAACAAGAAGGACTCTGTTTGTTTGCACTATCTCTGTTCTGTTGTTCACCCTCGGCGGAGACGGCAGTAAATGGCAGAGGTTCCGGCGCCGGAGGGGCAGATGAACGGCGGAGCAACGGTGGCGCTGAACCCCTCCGAACCCATCGGATCGAAGCGCCAGCGGAGGCCCAGCGTCCGATTGGGCGACATCGGAGACCAGCCCTACGATTCCCACCCTCGCCGGACTACAAAGCCTTGGAGGCTCGCCGTCGACAACCACCACCACCACCTCCACCGCAAGGACGCCGCCAACGCCTCAGGTAAACCCTCAAAGACTCGACCTTTAACCAATTTGTCATCGGGCAGCGCCGCCGCCGAGTTCGGCGAAACCCTAGAGGGCGAAGAGAGAGAAGGAAACTTGGACAGCGTCGTGATTGGTAGCTGGAAAGTGAAGGATTCTAAGAAGAGGGGTTCCGCCGCCACTAAGAGGGTCAGATCAAATTGGGTTCCGAGAATCGACGAAGAAGGTGGCGGTGGCTGTGGCGGTGAAGGAGAAGATAAATATAGCGGTGGTGAAGATTTGGAAGATGGGTATAGGGATTTTGAGGTGGAGATTTCGGAAAGCCCTATTCATTCTATGGAGAATTTGGGTGTTGATGGTCATGGGAATGAACATTATCATCAGGGGAATAGGAGGTCCATTAGGGGTAGGGAGCATCACGATGGGATTGAGCTTTCTGGGCCTTCTGATACTGATAGGAATGGTAATGAAGGAAGAGGGAGGTTTGGAGAAGATGGGGTCAGGATTTGGCTTAATGGGTTAGGGTTAGGTCGATATGCTCCTGTCTTCGAAATCCATGAGGTTGATGATGAGGTTTTGCCCTTGTTAACTCTAGAGGATCTCAAAGATATGGGGATTAATGCTGTTGGGTCAAGAAGGAAAATGTACTGTGCAATTCAGAAGCTTGGGAAGGGGTTCTCCTGAGTTTTTTTTTTTTTTTTTTTGGGTCTTTTTTACTTCACCTTATGTAGCATGGGAGAATTCTCAGCCATTGCAAATTAAGATGCATGTCTGAACTCTGAGTTGTAGAATATGTTCTCACATAACTTGTTAGGCTTTTGGAATGATTAGGTCCTCCCTCACATGTTCTTATTTTTGTCAATCCAGTGCAGGTACATATATGACTGCTAATTTTCTTGGAGTAGTTCTTTGTTGAATTTCCTGAAGTAATTCCTTGGTGTATCATTGATGAGTCGGAAAGACTAATCATGAGAGGGTGGGAAGGGGGGGGAACTCTTTTAAGGAATTCGGAAAGTTTTTGCTTATAACATAAAGGACGTGCTGTTTGATTTCTCCATTCTATCCATTGGGTAATGAAAGATGAATCTTTGTACTTTTTATGTGTGCATTCGTGGCTATCTTTTCCTCTTTGTACGTATAAATGTGCTATTATTCTTCAAGAGTTACCATACCAGAGGAATCAATAAAAGCCTTTTTTTGTTGATTTAACATATCATTTATGACATTTTTTTGTTAAATCAGTTATTGCAACTGTTTTTGTGCGTCTATTTTGTAGATATCGTTGCTGTTAGGTATGTTTAATACTATTATTGTCCTATCCAAAGTAGTTAATGTACTCTCTATGTTTAGTTACTTTTTTTCGGTGCTGCCTCCGAAGCCTTTTTGTTCTTGGGTGGATGGATGTTCAATGTGGTACGAGAATACATTTCATTTTTTCTCTTTCATAGGGAGTGTATTGTTGGTGTTAATCAGTGAATAATGTTGTTAAACAGAGATGATATAGAGCATGCAGTATTGCAAATCTTCTCGTTGTCTTATATATATAATGGTGGATGTGCCTACTGAAGTGGCAAATTTGGTGGTTAGTTGTTAGTGGATTATTTTGGTAGGGTGAATAAAGTATGTCGTCATCGCTTGAGAGGGTCTTGGTGCTTCTTAAGTTTGAGTACATATTTCCACTGTTTTCTACTATGTCCATGTTTGGATTAACACGATTTTAATTCTCCTGGTGGTGGGATTTACACAGAAAGAAATCTTCAGATGGTGGATCCTCTCATGCCCACACAAAGTGCAGTGTGGGTCCCACTAATCAATTATGGAATTATTGTTTGGGTTTACTGTTTCTTATATTGTAAGGGAGATATATTTATCTTTTATACACACATAAAAGTATGTAGGATTAATTTTTTCTTTTTTTTCTTTTTTCTCCTTACATGAGCTTGATATATTTTTATGTGTGTGTAGGAGATAAAATTTATCTCCTATAATATGAGAAATATTAACCCCATTAGTGATATAAGGAAGTAATGAGGGTTATAATGCCAAGGAGTACCCTTGTGACTTCTGCAATTGGGACCAAAGAATTTTCTCACGCTGAGTCTCGCCAGGCTAATAAAAGAGTGATTAATGGTGAGGAGTGGATTTTAAGTCTTGCAGTCTAGCCAGGCTAATAACTGATTGATTAATGAGGGAAGAATGTGTATTTGATGATTGCATTCAATGAATAGCGAGCACCTGCTTATTAGATGGCATTCAAATCATGTGCTAGTGAGGTCCCTAGAGGGACAAAAGTCAGAAACAAATAATGGCATTCAATATAACAGCCAGACCGGCAAATGTTATGATTCATACGCTAATAATAGTAGTGTTATATATATATATATATATATATATATATATATATATATATATATATATATATGAGATAAATAATTTTATCTATTTTTTTTTTTAGTAAATACCTTTTTAGTTCCTGTCAATATTCACGAAGTTCTTTTCAGTCCCTAGCAATAGAAAAGGGACAAATTGGTCCCTGAAATAACAAAAAAGAGGCCACGTTCATCCTTTCATTAACTTTCACCTAACGGCCCAACTAACGGTGCACAATTGGCACGTCAGTTTGCTGATGCGGCTTGGATGTGGGACACCGTGGAAGACGAGACGACGACGTTTTGGTCCCTGTCAAAACCACGAGGGCCACTTTGGTCCTATCAAAATGCACGATGACGTGTTTAGTCCCTGACAAAAAGCATGGGGCCCTTATTGGTCCCTAACCAGAGAAAAATAGGCATTACTTTTCTATGCAGTCCAATTTTGCAAAACAGAAGTGCATTACATCAGAAACAGGAGTGCAATCCAATTTTGCAAAACAGGAACATGACATTAAATTGGATTTGTATGCAGTCCAATTTGTTAAAACAGAAGACATGGATGTACAAGAATTACAACTACGTATAGTTAAAAAACATCAAAAATGGTAAACTTAAACATTCATCAACCCTGTGAAACATAATAGCTGGAACATGATTTGAGTATCATTATATTTGAAGACATGGATATACAGTAGTGCATTACCAAATAAAGTTAACTGTCAGGAATTAAAAGAAAGGCCTCTAATACAATATGGCCTGAATTTACAAAAAAAAAAAAACATTGACATAATAAGGCCTCCAAATACACAACGACCAGAATTTTCAAAAAAAGTCAGTCACATAATAATAAATCCTTCTTAGTTGGCTCATGCACTACTCCCAGGTCATTTTCTTAATGCAGGCCTTGGTGGCCTAAAACCAGGTGTGCTCACGAAGGCCAATAATCTGCTTCGTGTGCCACTGGTTGCTCCATTCATTGTTTCATTACTCAACAACTCATTTTTCTGTTGTGGATTTGATGGAGGTGGGCTGCTTCCTCTCAAGTTGCCTTCATGTGGATGAGAACTACCAACTGCGGCAGTCCAGTCAACTGCCATGCATTGCAATTATCAACAATCATTTACCTGGTTTCTTCTCTTATTTTTCTCTGTATTTAAATATCAACAATCATACAATTATCTTTTATAGAAAAATAAATAGTATAATTGTAATGTTACACTACTGAAGATATTGTTCGTAAATCGCATAACACTATGTCTTATACAGACTAAGAGAATTAAAGCAGTTCATAGTATTCTAGGGATCGTAAAAGCTGTTTGCAGGAGCCCAGAATCCTTTTTAACAAAGTGGGAAGCTTAATTAGCATTGAAAAAGAAATGAATAATCGTTAATAAGGTCGAAACTTCAGTTAGAAACACAAACTTCATTGAAATAAAATGCCAAGAAGGAGTATTTTACTTTGTGATGAAATTTAGTTTAATTACTTTGTGATGAACAAATGGATTGCACTCCTGTTTTTGATGTAATGCACTTCTGTTTTGCAAAATTGGACTGCATAGAAAAGCAATGAAGTCATGTGCCTATTTCTCTCTGGTTAGGGACCAATAAGGGCCCCGGGCTTTTTGTCAGGGACTAAAAACGTCCTCGTGCATTTTGACAGGGACCAAAATGGCCCTCGTGGTTTTGACAGGGACCAAAACGTCGTCGTCTTGTCTTCCACGGTGTCCCACATCCAAGCCGCGTCAGCAAACTTACGTGCCAACTGTGCACCGTTAGTTGGGCTGTTAGGTGAGAGTTAAAAGAAAGATGATCGTGGCCTCTTTTTGGTTATTTCAGGGACCAATTTGTCCTTTTTTTATTGCTAAGGACTGAAAAGAGCTTCATGGATATTGACAGGGACTAAAAATGGTATTTACTATTTTTTTTCATGCCTATGTTATTTACCACTCTCGAATATCATTAGATCATAATAAAGGTTAGTTGAAATTATGATTTAATAGTGTTGAAGAGTGATAGGTAAGGTAGGCATGGAAGAAAAGGTTGGGATATGTTATCCTACTTTTTTTTATGTCTATTTTATTTATCACTTTCTAATATCGTTAGATCATAATCTTTACAAGGTTAGTTGAGATTTTGATCTAACGGTATTGGAGAGTGGTAGATAAAGTAGACATGAAAAAAATGTAGGTAGAATAACGTATTACTATTCCTATATATATATATATATATATATATATATATATATATATATATATAATTTTGGACCGGTACAAGAATAATAAGTTTTATATCAAATTTTTTTTTTTTTGGTAGTCTGAAGGGGAAAAAACAACCTTAAATAGATCAAGTTACAACAATTGTACAGAAATTACAAACCAAAAAAAAATCAGTCAAATACAAAGGCCAAATACTAGGAGGGGGAGAAGGAAAAACACAAATTATTTTCCATATGATTATCCAAAGGAAATTTAGAGATCCAATCTGCACAACCATTATTCTCTCTGCAGGAATGAACCAGGCAAACTTCCCAATCTTTTTGTAACCATGCTCGAATACGAGTCACCAGGGAAGACTCTGGAGTTGCTCCTCCAGTTTTGGTGAGCAAAGTGATAACTGAACTGGAACCACTTTCAAGAATAATTCGTCTCCAACCACCAGCCCAGGCAATTTCTGTAACGCACGGTTGTTTCAAGAATCAATGACTATCCCCACACACTAACACAGGACTTTTCAGCACGCTTTATCCTCACTCTCACACTTCTCGGGAAAACTTCCCAGGAGGTATCCCATCCCAGAATTGCTTCAAGTCAAGCACGCTTAACTATTGAGTTCTTCCGTTTTTGGCTACCGAAAAGTAAATGCATCTTGTTAGTATATGTAGTACCAATTAATTCTTATAAGTTATCCGTAACTGTGCAGTCTCATTCCTGCATAGTCTTTGGAATCTCTCTCTTTTGGGTGTCGATTCGATTCATTCATGTAACCCCCGTTGGAAGCCTGACAGGAGCCGCTCCTTGTCTGTGCCCTTTCGCACCATGCCCTTTTGCACCGGCGATCATTCCCCGCCCTCGTCAGCGCTCGGGATGTTACATGCCTACCAACTTCTGCCAGGTTCATCCTCGAACCACATCGTACTAGAAGAGAGGCTCTTCTCTGATACCACTTGTAAAGCCCGATTGCTTCAATGATTATCTCCACAACACTAACACGAGACTTTTCAGTGTGCTTTGTACTCACTCACACACTTCCTGGGAAAACTTCCTAGGAGATCACCCATCTTAGAATTGCTCTAAGTCAAACACACTTAACTATATAGTTCTTCCGTTATGGGTTACTGAAAGTAGATGCATCTTATTAGTATAGGTAGTACCAATTAATTCTTATAAGCTATCCCCAACTGTGCAGTCTCATTCCTGAACAGTCTTTGGAATCTCTTTCTTTTGGGTGTCGATTCGATTCATTCATGTAACCCCCCTGGAAGCCTGACAGGAGCCGCTCCTTGTCTGTGCTTTTTCGCACCATGCCCTTTAACACCGACGATTACTCCCCGTCCTCGTTAGCGCTCAGGATGTTACAATTTTTAGGCCTTTAAGGACACCCCATAGTTCAGCTATAAAGGCTGAGCATTGACCAATATGGTAGGAGAACCCTTGGAGCCAACAACTTGTATCATCACGAATATTACCCCCACAAGCAGCTCCACCACCATTACTTATAGCAGCCTCGTCAGTGTTTAATTTAATCCAACCAAACTCTGGCGGAGACCAACAAATATGAATGGTCATACAATCTCTTCTAGTTTTTACACCTTGACCATTTTTTTTTGGATTACATCCGGGTATCCTCACAGCCGATAGCCATGAGACTATTCCCTCGCCCCGGGTCAGCGCACAAAGCGGTAAAGAGCTGGCCACAGAATGCTTTCCATTTACAAGAGTTGGGGTTCGAACCCCCAACCACTTGCTTAAGGGACGAGATGCTGAACCATCACGCCCGCCCACGTGGTTTTACACCTTGACCATTCCCTCATGCTTCAGTATACTCTTTAGCCTTTTGCTCAAATGTGTGAACTTTATAAGCCCTGAAATCATCCTCAGCTACATGGATAATAGAGTTTCTCCAAAACCAAGCCTGTGAAATTGTCACAGCAAAAACCAGGCACCACGGAGCATTAAATTGCACAACAATCAAATTTTTCAGATTATCCAATAACCAACTATCTAGATCAGAGTTGAAAATTTTAGCTATCATGTCAAACGCCAGTAAATTCTGCCAGAGACTTCTAATTTTGGCATAATCTCTAACCACATGGATAATGGTTTCATCTCCTACCTGGAATAATGGGTAGTCAGGCAAAGATATATTCATATTAGCCAGCCATCGACTTGTTGGTAATTTGTGGTGAGCTATCTTCCAAAGAAACAGATTGATACGATTTGGCCCCTTGAGCTTCCAAATGTAAGGCCAAATTTCATTTTCATCAGAGCATAATACATGTGCTTGACCGAGACTCTAGCAAAGTTATTGATATTCCATTTTAATTTATCTGGTCTACTAGAATCGTGAGGGGGAAGAATACTTCTCATACTCTGGATGATATCCATGGGAAGGACATTGGAGAGAGCTATGCAATCACATGAACTATCTTCTGCTACATAATCATTAACCTTCATTCCTGAGTAATACGAACCAGGGATCTACTAGCTAAATTACTCTCATGATCCAACCATTTATCCTCCCAGAATTCCACATTTTTTTTGTCCCCAATATCGCAAACTAACCTGTGTATTAGTTTGTGCCAAACCTCACATATATATTTCCAAAGACGGGAGTTACCAGATTTCCAAAGAAAAGCCTCTTGATTGTCAGAAGAGTGACTATATTTAGCCTTCATTATTTTAACCCACAGCTGATCCGGCTCATACAGGAAACCCTAAACAAGCTTCCCAAGAACACCTTCTTTCATAGTCATTAGTTTTCTTAATCCCAGGCCACCTAATGCTTTCGGTTTTGTAATGGTATCCCACCCCACCAGATGCATGTGTCTTTTATCTAACGAGTCTCCCCATATAAAGGATCTCTGAAGCTGCTCCAACTCATTACAAATGGCTTTGAGAATCATGCTACTCTGCATATGATAAAACAGAATTGTGGACAACACTAACTGTGACAAAACAACTCTACTCGCTTGAGAAAGAGTTTGGGATTTCCAACTGGTTAACCTCTCTTTCACTCTGTCAATAATACCAGCATACAATTTTTTTGTTACTCTACCATGCTGAATCATTACTCCAAGATATCTTCCCATATTTGAGATTCGTTTAAAACCACTCAACTTAGTTATTCTATTGGCAATTGAGTCAGGAGTATTTTTTGTGAAGTATAAACTAGTTTTATGATTACTAACCTTTTTAGGGACACATTGTAAGGGACTCACCCAATGACTATCACAAATTGGATAGATGACACCTACATCTAGCCATTTTATTACCTCCTTTTTAACCACCTCTTTCATGGCTGGATTTAGCCTTCTTTGAGGTTCAATGGAGCTGTTATTTTCATCAATCAACCTTATCTTATGCATACAAAATGAAGGGCTAATTCCTCTAATATCAGTCATGGTCCAACCAATGGCTTTCTTATGCATTTTAAGGATTCTTAGTAGCTGGTCCTTCTCTGTCATGTTCAGTTTAGATGATACAATGACTGGGAGAGTTTTCTCCTCTCCTCGAAAGGCGTACCTAAGGTGATTGGAAGCTTCTTTAGTTTTGGGTGGTTCTTTAATGGATGGTTTTAGAGGTTTAGAGGATCTTTCATGTAGTCTTAAGGATTCAAATTGTTTGTCACCAAAAAACGTTGTTGGTTTAGGTTCTAAAGCTAAGACAAGCTCACTTTCATTTAGATTTTCAGCACTTTGTTCAATGCTGCCCAATCGAAATTTTTAAATTCACTATTCACATGAGAATGATCAACAATAATATGGTCTATAACAGATATGGCAGAACATTCATCCACATCCTCATCAATAAAATTCATTGCTTTTAACACATTAAATGTGATTTTTTCCTCATTGACCTTCATGGTCAGTTCTCCCTTTTTGACATTAATTATGGCACCCCCTGTGGCTAAGAATGGCCTACCCACTATAATAAGCACATTCTCATCAACTTCACAATCTAAGATTATAAAATTAGCTGGAAAAATAAATCTATCAACTTTAACTCAGATGTTTTTTATTTTTCCATCAGGGTATGCAAGAGTCATATCAGGTAATTGGAGAGTAAGTGTGGTTGGAGAGGCTTTCACTCCAAGTGCTTAAAAATAGAAGTTGGCATTAAGTTTATGCTAAAGCCTAAATAACACAAGGCTCTACCAATATATCTATCTTTTATTGTACACGGAATTGTAAAAGAACCTGGATCTTCCAATTTCCTAGGCAATTTGTTGGAGACGTAGTTGCTGCATTCCTTTGTTAATGCCATTGTTTCGTACTCTTTAAGCCTCCTATTCTTTGTGAGAATATCCTTCATGAACTTCACATAGCTAGGCATGTTTTGAAGTGCTTCCACGAAGGGTATATTAATTTATAATTGCTTCAAAATGTCCAGGAATTGCTTGAAGTTCTGCTCTTGGGGTTGTTTTTGGAGTCTTTGGGGAAAAGGAACCTGTTTTGCCTTAGAGAGTGGTTGAGAAGCTTCTTTATTTTGCACAAGCTTATCTGACTCCTTTGATTCGTGCTCTGCCCTTACAGGTTCAGAAGTATTTCCTCTTCATTATCTTTTTCTTGAGGTAGATTGACTGGTTGTCGGTTCAGCCATAGCAGTGTTGTCCACTTGCTGCCCTTCTTTCTCCATCAATTTCTTCAAGGTGGAAGGCCTTACAACCGGTTCTGGTTGGTCAACTTCTTTGTCATTCATCAGTTGGAGGGCTTTACATGTGTCTTTTCCATCTCTCCTTGGTAATTCTGTATCACTGGGGAGTGCCCCCAAAGGTCTGCCACTGAGTGCTGTAGCAAGCTGACCTATTTATGTCTCAATGCTTTTCAACATGGCACACTATGACTTTGGAGTAGAGCTACCTGATTCTGAAGCATTTGCTCATGATTTTGCACAACTTGATCATTCTTTACAGCATAATCTTTCATCCACTACTCAAGAGGTGTATGAGCTTATGCAGTCCCTTGTTTATTTTGGTCTGCAGGAGAAGGTTGATTGAAACCAGGTGGGAATGGCATCTTTGGTTGAAATTGTTGCTGTCTTCCTTGGTAGGTATGACTAGGTGCTTTATTTCCAGCATTGTAATGGTAACCTTGGCCTTAATTTTGGCCAAAATGGCCACCTTGATTCTGCCATCTGGGTTGGTTGAATTAATTGCGATTGTTGTAGTTACGTTTGAACTCTCCCACATAAAGAACTGATGTAGGGTAATTGGGGCATTCCTCAAATGCATGTGGTCCATAGCACAGGGAGCAGATAACTGCTGTACTGCTGGAGTAGGTGCTGGATGCTTAGATTCCATCACCATCTTGGTAAGATTCTTCACTATGTTGTTTAAGGCAAAGAGTTCAACTGCCGTGGAAGTGGTTTCTGTCACTTCATGAAGGCCAGCAGCCCTTTTTGGTTGGTCAACTCTATCAAGCGGCCATTGACAACTGTCTACACTAATTACCTCTAGAATGTTGTAAGCCATGTATTTCTTGAGTAGAAAAGCTCCTCCAGCAGTTGAATCTAAATTGGATCTCCCTTGCAAACTCAGGATCCCTTTGTATCTTGTCTAGGCTTCGTGGAGAGACTCCTCAGCATATTGCCTGAAGCCAGTGATGTTGTCACGTAAATCACAGACCTTTGTAAGAGGTAAGAACCTCATAAGAAAAGATTATCCCAACTCTTTCCACGTAGATATGGATTGAGATGGCAATTTCTTTATCCAATCCTCTCCTGCCCCTCCCAGAGAGTAAGGGAAGTGTTTCATTCTCATGGCCTCATTGGAAACACCATGAACAGAGAAGGTGTCTGAAATCTTCATGAACTTTGTTATGTGTTTATGTGGATCTTCATGCGGTAATCCATGATACTGGGTAATCAATGGAAGGAGTTGCACCATCCCTGCCTTCAAGTCAAAATTTACTTCTAACTCTGGTTGTATTATGCCAGAGACCACCCCATCGAGAGATGGAATTGCATACTCCATTACGGGCAGCTCTTCAATAACTTGGATCATGGCATTTTCATTGTTCCCATGGATTGAGCTATTGTCATTTGCCATAGTGCTTTAATTAGATTTGGCAAAACGTTTACTGCAACAGTGCTCTTTTTCTGTGTTCAGAATTAGTAAACTGCAAGAATTAAAAAAATTCAAAACTTGTCAAGAATTAAAATGTAACAGAAATACAAATTCAAGAAACTAAATGAAAGAACTTCAAAAAGAAATTAAATCAAGCACCACTCCTCGACATTGGCGCCATTTTATTGGTGAATGTAAAAGTATAGAATCCAAAAAGGATTCAAGTATCGTTCACAGGGAGCGAGAAATGCAATCTCTTTTATTTATTCTTTTTCAGTTTTCTTGAAGGTGATGTGATTGCTTTTTCAATGAAAATTGTAATTTCTAAAACGTAAACTAAACCAAGAATGGTCATAACATGTTCACATGAGTAAAAATCAAGATTAAAACTCTAGAATTCTAATTTCAATGACTTCCCTTTTAAAAATTGCATGCCTGCATTTTAACTGCTATAACAAATATCTTAATGGAATCTGATTTTGGTAGAACCTAACTAAACTTTCCCAAATTCAGTTCTGAAATTGATTAATACTAATCCCTTAATCTTGAATCAATCAGTTATGACTTATAATCAAATTATTTCCCAGATTATTCCTAAACTTGGAATCTTGAATTAATGAAATTACAAACTAAAATTTTCCAATAATAGTTCATGTAAGAGATGTTAAGTCCATTTCCATGGAACTCAAACCAACAAAGTTTCACTAATCCAACATCAAGAATATACACAGTAGTTTGAATCAATTAATGGGTACTTGTCATTTTCATCAGAATTTTAGAAAAAGAAATTAGCAATGCATGTTAAAGATTAAAGCAAAAATGAATTCTGAATGTTCTTCATTAACAAAGACAACAAACAGTAAGAGTTAAAGGTACATACCAATTTGGTTCTTCAAATTCAAATTGCTACAACTAAGAAAAACTTAACCACGATGCTACAGATCTAAAAACATGCATGCGAAAATCTCTCCTCTTGAATCCCTTCAAGAATAAAGTTCTTCCTTGTGCATGTATCTCTAAGAATTTACAAAGAAAACTAAAGCGCTCAAAAAATTCAAAATTGACTTCAACGAAATTTTGCTGAGTTCCATTACAAAAACAAAGACTCTGACTTAAACTAAAGCTTCAAGTAAATGTTGTCCCTTAGATCAAACGAACATCCGACAATTCTCACATTGTCATCTAAGCTTCTCTTTTTCTTTTAATCTACCATGTGTCCTTTTCTGCAAGTAAAATGTGAAAATAATAAATGAAAAGTTAAATTGTCTTTTTCTACCCCTTTTACCAACTTGGGCTTACTTCTTTAGGTTTGGCCCAATTTTACCTGCACTTTGACAAATTTCAGCCTAGAAAATATAGGAGAAGACTAACAGAAGGCTCAAATGGTAAAACTAAGTAGATAGTTATGTTCGCAAGGTCCAAGACTTGTAATTTCATGAAGAAATCAAGATGTAAAAGTGATTGTTTCATGAACTAATGAGCTTGGACATCCACTAATGGAGGTCACAGCTTGAAGAAGAAGAAAGGAGGAGAGCGTGAATTGGAATGAATATGTAAAAGAATGGCCAAGTAACCTTAAATTTGACGCTTTGACTTTCTAACTTTAAAATGATTCTTATTGGCTATCAATTTTCAATACTTTGACTCATTTTGATTAATTAATCTAATCATCTTTAGGCTAATCTAAGGCCACTTTAAACCCACTAAATTCACTAAACATTTTTATTATAACATTCAATTCAAGTTTAGACCTCATTTTGCTTATTTGCAAAATGGACCCTAAACTATCACCTAATTGCACTTAAACCCTGTACTTTACTAATATTTTCCTTTGATTCCTAATTGACTTGCTTGTAATGAATCATATCCTTGTGTATCTTATTATCTCAATTTCATGATCAATTGATCATTACTTAACACAACTTATCACAATTTCAATGAAAACACATTACTTGATTCTTTGTAATACTTGCTCACTTATACTCTTGATCTTCTTATATATATAACTTGACTATGTGGGTTGTTATAAATCTATCCTAGCAAGGGAGTTAGTAGCAACATCCACTCTAATGAACTTTCCAAGTCAGTTCCCAATATTCTTAACCAAGTCTGTATTCACATACTCCATTGGGAATTTAGAGAGACGAACCCAAGCCATAACTCGACTAATTGTTGCTTGATAAGGATGAAAATATGGCTCCCAAGACTTAATCGCTAGGTAGTGATAAAAAATTAACCAGGGACTAGTTGTGCAAGCAAAATCCAGATCTTTCTTTTTCTCGAATCTAACTAGGAAATAATCGTTTTCCAGATCAGTCACAAAAATCCTTCCCTCCCTTGCTTACATGTTCTCGAAGCATTTTTTCATGAAAGGTAATGATACTTTCTTCCCCATTAACTTCACAAAAATAGCTTTATGCCAAGGCTTCCAAACTTTCTTTTTGAATCCATTTGAAATGATGGAATTCATTCTACCATTGCTATCCTCCTTACACGTAACATTTGGTATAACATTCGCACCCTCCGTAGTAGGCTCCTCTTGATTCTCTGTCTCGTCTTCACTCATCTGGTTGCTCTCTTCCTCTCATTCACCATTATGCCGCATTAACACGTCCTTAAAGGACATGTTACCTTCCATCTATTCTTCCTTTCTTGGAACCATGGTTTGCTCATTGCTGAAATCGCCATCACCTCTTTTGCTTTCCTTGGTAGTACGCTGGAGGAGATCAACCTCCTTTGATGATCGAGCATGGCTGGCGGCCGTTGACATTTACTTCAAACCAAAACCCTAACAGTGGAATTTTTACAGGCACGACTTAATTTTTTTTTATATCAAATCTTAATCGTTGATTTTTGTGTATCGAACAGTTATAATTTCTTGAGAATTAATAATTAATTAAAGAGTATAACTCAACAAATTATAGTAGTTAGATGGACGAAAATCAACTGTTAAAATTTTGTGTAAAACTTATTATTTTTATATCAGTGTAACTTGATCCAATCTTTTATATATATATATATATATATATATATATATATATATATATATATATATTATTCATTGGTTCATTGATTATTCGACTACTGCGATACATGGGTGGCAAAATTTTTCTTATCAAGTTTTAATACTAGTTAAACTAGAATAATTCCTTAATAGTTGATCCATGTTTTTTTATGGTATTGTACATTCTAACCTCTATTAAAAGTTATATGGAAGTGTATGCTTTTTTTTACCCTCACAAGCAAGTAGACTTGTACAGAAAACAATCATATCAATAGCGTAGAGACAATAATCATCTTTTTGTATACCCTTTCGATTAGCAAAAATAAAATAAAATAATAAATCTAAATTAAGGAGCCAGTTAGCTATCACATAATACAGACTCGTGTGTCTCTCTTGCCGTTGCTTCTTGGTTAGGCTGTTTTAAACCGGCGGATGCTGTATGAGGGATAGAGTCGGCAAAACGGGCTCGGCTCGGCGGGCCAACCTGTCCAACCCGCCAAACGGGGCGGGGCAGGCTGAGTTTTTCAACCCATCTCAAAAGCGGGACGGGGCGGGCTCATTTTTTGGCATGTTGATGGCGGGCATAGGCGGGCCGAGGCAGGTCAGTGTAAAATAGGCTCGGGCTGGCGGGTCAACCCGCCCAACCCGCCAAACAGGACGGGACGAGCTGACTCATTTTTTGGCGGGTTGATGTCGTGGTGGGGCGGGCCGCCCACTTTGCCACCTCTAATGAGGGAGATGCAATTGTTTCAATCCAACAAATTAAACTTTCCTTGAGGACTAACAAAAAAAAAAGGTTAGACAAAGTAGTTTAACCTCCATGGCATTAACTTGTAAGTGAAAGGTGCAAGTCTAACCGCCCATAATGTTGCTAAGCATTAGCACTATTTTCACTCGGAAAAAAGAGAGAGAGGGGCATATATCCAAAATAAAAATAAAAATGAGAGGGGCAACGTTTGTATTATTATTTTTTTGAAAAAGGGTCCCTATAACTTCAAACCAATAATATAAGTTTGTAATTTGTGCTAATATATATTGCAACTATTTTATATTTAAATTTAGAAAAATAGAAGTGTTATGTTACATGATACAACCTTTTTTTTCCTACACACTCATAAATGTATGAGACTCACTCTAATTTTTTTCTCTTTTTCTATGTAGCGGGATCCACAATATGACATGACACAAGAAGTATCATGCAATATTATATTCATACAACCCTTAAATTTATATGTTATGTTTTTTTTTTTAGAAAAAATTAAAGTTAAGACTTTAAAATGCCTTTAAAACTAGGGTTATATGTTTAGGGACATGATATACTTACTACCAATTAAATTTATCACTTCTTACCATCAAATTTTAACTGTTGATTTCTGTCAATCTGACGATTATAATTTATTGGAAATTAATAATTAATTAATAAGTGTCACCTAATAAATTATAACCATCAAATTGATGAAAATCAATGATTATTATTTGATGGTAAATATGGGTAGACTTAAATGGCGGTACGTGTATCACTCCCCATATGTTTATTATGTGCAAAGAAATAAAATTATCTCATATCCATTTTGGGGTTGTGGGAGATTTTTATTTTTATTTTGTAATTTTAAATTATTTTGAGATTATATTAATCTTTATCATCATAAAACTTTTTCCTAACCCCAAAATGATAGGGTTTCATAAGATAAGTTTATCTCCCATTGGAGAAGAAACATTTTACCCCTAAAATTATCCTCACCTTTAAAATTTAGAAGAATCGACAATATCCAACGTATGATTATTATTATTATGTTGTTGTTTAGACTTTATTATTTTTATTATTTTGTTGTTTAGACTTTAGCATTACACCCTTTGGTTGTAATACTAACAGCGATATCATTTGAGAACCCTCATAATGTCTAAAAGATTCCGTTTGGCCTATACGCACCTTACTCGATCTCGTGAGTACATTATCTATATCATTTTTCTCTTTAGCCATAATTTGCTTCTATTTTTTTTTTTTTTTTTTTTTTTTTTTTTTTTTTTTTATAAACAATTTGCTTCTATTCTATGTCTATCTTTATATACACCGTTAATTTGCATTTATGCACACGGTTTTCATTCAGAAGCTCTATATTAAATTTTTTTTAAAAAAAGTCAGAGCAGAGATGCTCTTTAAAAAGAACACATGCACTAGCTGCAAATAGGTTAGAGGGCAATGACGGACATAAGAATTTTATTGAGAGGGGGCAAAAAAATAAAAATATATTTTAATAAATAAAAGTACTTCAAATATAATACAGATCTTATATGCAAAAAATTGAAAGAAAGCTATTACAAAAATTAGGATCACTTCACTTGACTCTTACTTTATGTGTTTTCGTATTATTAAACCTATCTACAATAAAATAGATTCAAAAAATGTTTAAATAAATTATAGATAAATAAATAAATTAAAAAAATGTATGTGGAAATGCATTGTACCTAAATGATGCTTGGACAAGCTGTTGAATTCAGTAAAATTATTCAAATATAATCATCAAGATATATTGTAGAACAACACTCCAGCAAACTAACCAACATTGAAAAGTAAACACTTCTAGATCTCAGAGTCCAAAAAATAAGAAAATACAGACTAAAAAAATATACTAACAGTTTAGTAAATGAAGCATTTGAAAATTTGAAATATTACAAGTCCCCAATAAATATGTTGTTATGCTCTATTGTATTTCACCTTGAGTTTTGATTTTTTTTTTTTAATTTATTGGTTCATCCATGTTTTGAATTTTTTTTAATTTATTTGTCCAACACAATTTATTCTTTCAGTCATAAAGTAATCCTTACTGAAATATTAAAGTATTAAAAAGTATTAACGCACCGAACGTCGGTATAAAAAAATGTTAATCAATGGAAGATAATGAGTCGAAACAAAACATTCAAAACATGGGATGATATGAAATCCGAAACAAAACAATTGAATAATAGCAACATTGTTAATTTCATAAAAAAAAATAGAGATAGTGAGAGACTGAGCTAAGAAGATTTGTTAAAATTGAGAGAGAGAGGAGTTTTTTTCATGAGGATGCAGATGAGGCCATGATTGAGTATAGTATGATATCCTATATATGGTGTCATGGAGAATAATTTTATATTATACAATTTTTAAAACAAATAATTTAATAATATTACTAAATAAATATTATTAAAATTTTATTATATATATATATATATATATTAAAAACAAAATTCTTTAAATTTAGAGAGACAGTGACCCACCCTACCCCCTAAATCCGCCTCTGTTAGAGGGGGAAAAGGTTTTGCGGTTTTGATTGGTATAAGATTAGCATCATAAATGTAAGTTAAAGGATGAATAAATGGCTACACAACCGACTTAAAAATTTGTCTTGCAATTTTACTTTTATTAAGTAGCTAGAAATGGGATACGTACCATGAAATAACTTGGTTCCAATTCAATTCCCAAGGACTGCCATAGCAAGAATAGCATTACACTGAGCAACATATAGATTTCCTGAAATTAAGAGCAGCATTTTATATCTTACGTACAGTGTGCATATGCTAAGAGAAAAACGCATGGCCTTCATTAGCTAGTTGTGTGACTTCTTAAAAGAACAGCAATAGTGTACATTTATCTGATTCATCATATTTATATAGATGATATGGGAAGAGTGAAAAGGTCTAGCATGTAAGACAAGAGACAGTCAACAAGCCAAGGATGCTTGCCAATAAACCAAACATGGGGTTCCATCTTCAAATTAACAAGACAAAAGTCCCATGAATTGGTTTGGCTAGGTAAGTCATCCTTGGCTACCAGACATGACTCTTCATCTACATACAAGACCCCTCTCTTCGATCTTAATTCTTATGCCAAACAGCGAATAACCAAACCCCCTATTTATAGCCACCATCATATATAAATCACAACGTCACATATAATAACAGTACTTTATAGGTAGGTATATGCTGACATATTCCTTGTTATCAAGAACCATTACTTCTCATTAATTAATTGCTTTGTTATCTCATACGTACCAAAACAAACTATGGCGAGAGCAAGAGAAAGAGATCGATAAAAGAATATGTTCTAAAAACTAGGAGGGACCATCCATTCATATACATCGATCCATCAATATTAACATGCTAGGTGTTGCTCTTCTATGCTATCGTCCGTGACAGGTTGAAAATGGCAAGTCAACTGCAGGTATTGCAAGAGTTTGCATGTTGATGAACCAACTTGCAACTGAATCTGTTCGTTTTGACATTCACCCTCTCTTTTTTTTTCTTGTAATATATACATTTTCACTTTTGAATTATTTCCTTGCTACCGAAAAGGGTTCCAGCGTACGTTATCTCTGAATTATTAACTTAAAAAGGAGTATTTGGTGCGAGGAATTCTTTATTCTCAACTAAATTACATTTTTGGAATCTTGTTTCAAGGAATGAGATTGATGAGAAAATTAACAAAATATGTTCGGTTACGGAACATATTTGTATACTTTATCATAATGTGTTGTTGTGTTTGAGTTTTTATGGAGTTGTCAATGACAGTGATGGATGCTCTTCTTGAAGGGGGCTTTGCATATACAAGGCACTTCGACCTCGAGTCAGTCATAATCAAAATGTATAAGCTAAAATATTTAGCTAGTGACTCTTATATATATATATGGTGGCATCAAGAGTCACAAAAGGGATTGAACTTTTTTTTGTTAATTATTGGACTCAATGTTTAATAGATCGACCTGAACAGTTACCAATTAAGCTTAATTTCTGAATGAACATATTGTATTTTAAACTAAACTTTGTTCCCACATTTGGTTCAAGCGAAATATACATATATGTTGCTTTCGTATACGATGTACTGCCTAGTTGGGCTGGTAATCCGATAATCTACATGCATTCCCAATTCTTTGACTGGATTACTACAATCCACCATTTGGTAGTAACTAACTCTTTATTTGTAGGATAAATATTATATGAAATTCAATTTACGAAATCAAGGTAAAATGCAGAAAATATATGTTAATATTTAGTCATATTATGAAACACAAATTTCAATATATCCTTCGATAAATTCGCATGATGGAGACAGTAGGTCCTGATTTTAGAAAAAAATTCTTTAAAAGAAAGGGATCATTGTTGAGCTCATCAAGGTGGACCTGAGCATTATCCACCCTTCAAACACAATAGACTCTCATGTGAGGGGGCGTATTGAGATATATAAAATCATTAATATAACTTCACCCAATAGTTTAAGCTTTTGGGTTGAATTGGTTATTTACAGTCCCCCTCTTCAGTGTGTGAGAGGGGATATTTATAGGTGGGTTTTTACCTTCTACCAAAGAGGGAGAGGATGGAAGGATGAGACAACCAGTACCTACCACAGCTTGGTCTTGCTAAGCAAGACACAATGGCTGTTCGTACATGAGAAAGGAGAGAGACGAGGTATGAGAGATGTTATCTACTTCTCTTGGGTAAGCTCTTCGTAAGCCTTCAAGCATGAGCCTGTCATATTGGGCCTGACCATAGGGTCAACCAATTGGACTGGCCGGAACAATTGTGATTTTAATTCTTAGCTCTCTTTTTTCTTCCATTGCTTTATGAGCTCATATATTATTCTATATCTTAAAGGAATGGTGCGTATATGTCGCGATCCACACACCATAGAAACAAAATGTCAATGCTTTGGAAGTCCAAACTCCAAACAAAAAGTATTTTGAAACAAACAATAAGAGATCAGTCAAACGAACATTGTGTCACAATACTTTGTAATATATGAAGAAACATATGATGCCGCGTGTTATAAGATATATTCACAATCAATTCACCTTATATATTCCTCGATGATTAAGTATACAACATTTTTTTATTATAAAAAAAAAAAAAAGCCAATCAGTTTAGTGGAGTTGGTTCTAAATTGTGGTCACGCACATATTTTTCAACTGTAGGAATGCAACACAGAGCCCCCCTTTTTTTTGTGTGTGTACACAAAAAGCACAGAGCTTTTGATTACGAACTACATGCCCTATTCCAAGCTTCCCCGTTAAGAAAGTATATATAAAGGGATTGACTACTTCTCACGTGTATTCTACTTTATAAAAGTATTTGATGTCAATTTTGTTTCTCTTGGAATGCTATATATTGGATTGGATATACCCTCTGGGTTAATGAGTTAGGGTTAGGTAGAGCGATATGCTCCAGTGTTCGAAATCCATGAGGTTGATGATTAGTTTTTGCCCTTGTTAACGCCAGAGGATCTAAAAGATAAGGGGATAAATGTTAATGGGTCAAGAAGGAAAATGCACTGTTTGACATATGTAATCTATTTACTCCCTGTTTGGGAGTTTTTTTTTTTTTTTTTTTTTAAGCTTCCCTTTTTCTTATAAATAGAAATTAGATCAAGAAGGTTTTTACAAAAACTCTTATAATAAAATAATCTTCTTTCATAATCAAGAAAAACCCAAAAGTCAAAAGCTTCTCGGATTAGTTTTTTTTAAGCTGTATCAACTTATTTTTAATTGAAGCTTTTAAGTTAAAAGATTTACATAATCAATTATCATCAAACAACTTTTAGCTTTATTTTTAAAGTTTTTTTTATTTACTTTATCTTAAAAGTAGCTTTTAGCTTAAAAAATAGAGGTGACAAACAAGCTCAAACTTTCTTTCATTATTTTAAAATATATAGAGTTTGGTGTTTCTCATTTCAAAGAACATATTGTGTCCTTTTAAGTGAAAGAAAGAGAAACACAATGAAAATTATGGAGGGAAAAATGGTGATTTTTTTTAATTTAAATTTTAAATGAAAAACACTAGTTTTAACTAAAATGACCATCATTTAAAATAATAACTTTTTTCATATATATATATATATATATATATATATATATATATATATATAAAAGAGTAGAATTTTGGATATATGAACTCAAAATATAAATTTATAACTCAATTTAAGGTTGTAATTTGATAGGTTGTATTTCAAAATTTGTAGTTCTATATGAAGTGTTTATACTTAAATAATAAAACTCTCAAATCAAAACATATAGCATCAATATCAATATTATCTTTATTCCAAAATCAATAGTCAATAATAAAAAAAACAGGAAAAATGACTAAAAAAGACTATTTACAATATAGAAAAATCTACCCTCCACAATATTAATGGTTTTTCTCCCATTCGTTCTAAAACAAATCGTACGCATTTCTTACTTCTTACTTCATTTTGAGTCTTGTTAAATTAATTTTCATGGCGTAAATTTAGTTCTACATCTTCCTTTTATTGTGTCATGTTTTGTGAAAAATCTTTAGGGGAGAAATTTTTGTTTATCCGCGAATGACGATTCCATGAAATAAAGTGGAAAAATAAATTTCCCTGAAATGTTACTAAAAAATTATTTGGTAGGCTAAAATATTCACGAAAATATTTGGTTAATTTTTTTGATGTTATGTTTGGTTCATTGTAAAATATTGGTAGCAATGTGGATTGAGGTTAATTATGTCCCAAAAAAATTATCAAATATTCTCATCACGTGAGATTCTCAAAATACCACCCATTTGGTGGTATTTTAAGATAGAATTTTTCTTCATAAACATGAATAACGAGAATCTGACATTTTCGGGAAAAATTTTACAACCCTTGTATTAAATGTGAATAAATTGAATTCTCTCAATCTCACTCTCAGAATTTTAAAAATTTTCTTTTGGTAAACATGTCTAACCATCTCAAATTTTATTTTCTTATCTTCCATCCATTACGGTATTGCTCAAACTTTTCACTGAATATCTTCATATTTTATTTTTTTGGTCTTTTATAACTACACATACACCTTAACACCCTAATTTCCGCTACCTTTATTCTATGTTCATGTTGCTTCTATATATGTTGGTCAACATTATGCTCCGTATAACATTTCAAGCTTTATTACAATTCTAAACTTTTTTCTTTTCAACCTAAGAGGAATTTTGTGATAACACAAAAATATTAATGTGTTATGTTATTGAGATAGGATATTTTATCTAACTTTTTTTCTTACATACCTTACCTACTCATCTTCTACACCATTGTATCAGAATCTCACTATTTCTTTCTCCTCTTGAGATTCTGATCCCAATGGTGTTGAAAATGAATAGGTAAGGTAGACAAGAAAAAAATATAAATAGAATAATTTATCCTTATATTATTTCATTTGACCTGCTCCAATTTTATGATTTACATCATTATCAATCTCTGATATTTTTACTATTGATCCCAAATATTTAAATGCATCTTTATAAATACTTTATATTTTAACATGTTCAAGAATTCTTAATCTCCTACTCTTCTCGTGGCGAACTAACACTTGTTTGACTTCATCAAGAAGTAATTTTACTTGGATATTGAGATAGGCAAAGAATCTCCTAACTTATTCTTCCATTCTAGCTAACTTATTCTTCCATTCTCTCTCTCTCTCTCTCTCTCTCTCTCTCTCTCTCTCTCTCTCTCTCTCTCTCTCTCTCTCTCTCTCTCTCTCTCTCTCTCTCTCTCTCTCTCTCTGAACTACGACATCGCCCCTTTCATTTTGGGGTGACGGCAGGATCGTACCATTCGAGCCTTTTTTTTTCATGCTTTTCCTGGGGGTTTGGTCAGGGGGACGCGTAAATAGTACTTCAAGATCCGTTACGTGTCCAAGGTCTCTTATTCTTCTTCGCATCCATTATTTTTGGCACAAATCTTTTTGGTTCTTAAAAAGAAACAATTTTTCTCTCTCTCTCTCTGCGCGCGCGTGCACGTGTGCGTGTCTCATGAGTCATGATGTGTGTGTGTGTCTCGTGATCACTCTCACCTCTCTTTCCTTTTCTTTCTATTTTACACTCTTCCAGCTGGACTCCCTCTCCCCCTATTTTATTATTTTTTCAATTCCTTGATTAAATTAAGCATATATATATTATGGTAATTATCCTATCTTAAGGATGATATATATTTTTAATTAATACACATAATTGATGACTACTACGTACATAACACAGAATCACATTTTGATCTTATTTTATACTTTTAATGATCTAGTCATGACATGCTTACCGAGTTGGTAAATTTTAGTTGGTGTAAATAGGTTAGTTCCATGCATTCCTTAGAATTTTCATGTAAGTTTGAACGAAATATACAATTTCCATAAATAAAGCAGGGATTAGCTTAAAAAATTTCATAGGATCAAACGATAATTTTGAAAACTCCTGAAGTCAAATAAATGGTCTTAATTACCACAAATGCTCTTATATAATTTTATTCTACTTGAAAATAATTCGATAAATATAGTGTTCGAATCAATATCATACATGATATAAGAAATCATATTTTATAGAAATGGTATTATTCAAGATTACCATACCAAGAGGAATTTATAAAAAAACTACTTTTGTTTATTCGACAAATCATTTTGAGATATATATTTTCGTTAATTAATTAGTAATTTTTGCGCCTGTTTTGTGGAAATAATTGCATTTGGTGTGTTTAATAATATTATTATCCTATTTAATAAACATACTCTGCATATTTAGTTACTGTCTCTTGGCTTGGTGCTGCCTCCGTAGCATTTCTGTTCTTTGTGGACAGAAGGATGGATGTTTCTCTAAGAAATCAAAATGTCCTGTTGTAAATAGTAATTATGTAGTCATTTATTAGTAATTATGTAGTCATTTATTTGTATTAAATAGTAATTATGTAGTCATTTATTAGTAATTATGTAGTCATTTATTTGTATTTATTTAGTCCGTTACTTGTATATTGGGCCAAGCCCATTAGGTCAAGAAGTCTCTATAAATAGAGACCCCTATGTACAGATTCAAATACGATTCAATAATATTTCAAATACCTTTTGTTTCAAGTTGGTATCAGATCTCTCGATCCTGAGGGCTCTGCTTCCGCGCCTATTGTCTTTAGAACAAGAAACTTTTATTCTTTTTGTCTCTCGCTGCCATCAGCCGCCACCGGATTTTTTTTTTCCGGGGACCTCTTGGACCGAGAAGATCTCTGTTATACTGGATCTCTGTTACTGTTCATCGTCTCCATTATTCTTCATCACAAGACAGCATCTGTTCATCACAATTGGACCCTTTCCCGGTGGTTTTTCAACTCCGAACAGACCCAGAAAGAACCGCGCTCACCGGACGACGTTGCTCCATAAATTTCAGACCGGACGGCCACCGCACGCGCCGCCCCTTCAACCGCGAGTGAAGCCCACGCGCAACCAATCTCACCGGCGCGTAGGGGTGTAAATGGGCCAGGCTGGCCCAGCCCAGCCTACGGCCCGGCCTACGTTGAGCCCAGCCCAGGTCCGGCCTTTCAGAAAAGTAGAGTAGGCTTAGGCTTATAAAAAAACTTTTTTAATAAATAGGCCATAGGCCAATTTTGTCAAGCCCGGCCTACAGCCTTGTAGGGTGACCTATTTAATTTATTAAAATAATAAAATAATATTTATTTTATGTGACAAAGACACAAAGTACCAAATATCAATATCTCTTACTTTTTGTGCTATTTTATTTTATGAAAGGAAAACTTGTCTAATGTCTCCAAATTTTACATGTTGTTGCAGCTTAATATCATGGAGCAATGGGTACCTTGCACTACTAGAAATATTAATATTTTCAACGGACATTTTCCGTTCAAAGTATGAAAATTCCGTTGAAAAATCATTTTTCCACCGAATTTTCAACGGAATTCTTCTGTTGGATAATCCTTTGTTGTAAGGCAACGGAATTTTTTTTTCCGTTGAAATTTGCAACGGAATATTGTTCCGTTGAAAGATTCGACGGAATGTATTCCGTTGAAAGTCTTACTTTTCCGTCAGTAAATAAAGTCATGACATATTATTAAAATAATAAATTCCGTCGAAAAATTCAACGGAAAATATATCTGTCAAAAAATTCTGTCTCAATTTGCAACGGAATTTTACTATAATTCCGTCGATAATTGCAACAGAAAATATCTCCGTGAAAAAATTCCGTTGTAAAATTCAACGAAATTTATCTATAATTCCGTCTATAATTTCAACGGAAAATGATTCTGTCGAAAAGTTAGTTTGCAACAGAATTTATTTATAATTCCGTTGAAAATTTCATCGGAAAAAAATTCCATCTAAAAGTTTTGTAACAGTTTGCAACAGAATTTATCTATAATTCCGTTGAAAATTTCAACGGAATGAAATTCCATTGAAAATTCTTAACTGTTTGCAACGGAATTTATATAGAATTCCGTCGAAAATAATATTTTTAATTTTTTAAAAAACATTAATTTCATATGTATTTTAATTCAACAAATATTGACGGCATTTTAAACTATCGGCATAAATATTGACGTCATTTTGAAAACTACCTACGTATATGGGGCCACTAAATCCATATGCATGATTTGGAGTCGATTTTCTCAACCAACGGAATAACCAACCATTAAACTTTTTCATTGCACAAAATTAATGGTAGCCGTTAAAAATCGCCGCTGGGCTTTTGCTTAATAATTAAAAAAATAAGTAGCAAAAATAACTTTTATTTTTTAAAAATCATTTAAAATATACTAAATCTTCCTACATACAATCAAAATGATAAAAAATTCTAAATTTTAATTGAAAGAAAATTTTCCTAAATATGAAATATGCTTCTAACAATTAAATATTCTCTCAAAATTATTATAATAATATTCACATGTAAAATTAATATGTATTAACAAGATAACTTAAATTCAAATGAAGTCTAAAGAAAATACATGAAACGGAAGAAAAATGCTAACTAAAGGCTGATGTCTTAACACTTGCCCTAGCCACCTGCAAAAAGAAAAATTGTTATAGGAAATTCACTAGTCACTACAAAAAAATAGTTGTTGAGCCACTAGTCGAGATTTTTTTTTTTATTCTTGATTTCTAGGTTACTTTTTACTTGGTTTGTGAAAAATATGAGCGAGATCATGAGAAATGCAAGTGGGAGCTCTAGTTTTACACACACACACACACATATATATATATATATATATATATATATATATATATATCAAGTGTTGATGTAGCAACCTCCAAAGTGTAACTTTATTAAAAAAAAATTACGTATAATAAAAAATACAAACTAGTTTTACAAATAATTCTCTATTAAACCAAAAAATAAATAAATTGCAAAAAAAAAAAAATCTAACTATAAAAACTATTATATGTGTGTAGCTATTTGAAGTTAAAGTATTATTAACAAAAAAGTAAAATATATATAAAAAAAGTCTACGTATATATGCGTGTTCATATATAGCTACGTATACTTTTTTGCTCTAAACCTTATATATATATATATAAGGCTACGTATATATATATAACGCTACTTATCTATCTATATATAATATAAGGTTACGTGTGTGTATATATATATATATATATATATATATATATATATATATATGTGTATATATATATATATATATATATATATATATATATATATATATATATATATATATATATACAAAAGGCAATCTATATTTAGAGCAAAAAAGCTACGTATCTATCTATATATAAGGCCAATATTTGCATATTCAGAGCCACGTATCTGAGAAATATATAGAGCAAAAAAGAACATAAGAATAAGACCACAATAGGTATCTACATGTTATTGCTTTTTAAATAAACAGACCAACATCATAAAAACTTATAAAAGCTAAGCTCTGACAAGCAAGAAGTTAAGGCAATTTGACTTACACATAACCCTGCCAATGGATCAATGGCAATCACAACTCCATGACAACTGCGCAAGGTATGTTTCTCTGTAAGAAGCAATTTTCCATTCGTTCCACTTGCCACCGGTATTACATATATATATCCTTAATTTCTGAATTTGAAAATGAAATTCCTCAAGGTATTCCAGATTCTGCAAAATTTGAACAAGAAGACCATTTTTTCATATTTTTTAAAAAAACAATTCCACAAACAACTCAAGCTAAATACCAAAACACGTCAATATGCAGACTTAGCAAAATATTACTAAGTTATCATCCTTCCTTTGCTTATTATTTCAGTCTCCATGAGTAGTCTATGTAAAATTAACAAATTTGGGACAGGGTGGGGAGTTGGGGACAACTAAAGTACACTGGAAAAGAGACAAATTTTTAACTTCTAAAGGGTCTGGCAAAAGTAAAAACATCTATAAGAGTAAGAGTTTTTTTGAATAATAAAAATTCAAAATAACAAAGACCCAAACCATCATCCGGCTATCTCCAACAAAAAATTTATAGGAAATACTGCATTCCAAGCTGCTAGCCTACCATTATTTGATGGTTTGATTCAACTACTAGTAAAAATAGATTTCTATCAGTGAAAGATAGGAATACAATATCTTGCAAGTAGCAAGGAAATATGTAACTGCTCATATTTAGGAGTCTTTCTGGTGAACATTATAGATATGAAATTCAAATAATCTTGTGGTGATAAGTATTACCTGAATAACTCGTGAAGACTCTAAATAAAATTCTCTAAACCATAAGAAACCAAGATATGTCAATGTTGCAATAGTCACTGCAAGCATCATCACCCAAGTCAATTACACTGAAGGATGAAAAAAGGCAATGAAGCAAAGCATTCTACATCATTTAACTGTTTCAAATGGTAGAGGACCAAAATCATTCAGAATTAACTTCTATTATTGTAAATCACCTCTGAATTCTTTCCAGATTTTTCTAAAAGAATTAGCGGTATTATGACCTCTCATTTGGTAAGCTTATAGTACAATAATCAGCAGATAAATGGCAAT
>NW_026898958.1:0-6796 GCF_033153095.1 Gastrolobium bilobum
ACATTCTTACCTCGGTCTGCTCCATCAGCCTCATTCATACTCTTATATCACATGAATACCGAACTAATTTGTTTCCAGCTGCAATAGTAGACTGAAGAATATCATCCTCTTTCTGCTGCTTCACTTTAAGTGATTTTTAGAATAAATTTCAGCCCAAACTTTATTGAAATCTGAACGACACCGAGGCTTCCATTCCTCCTGTTTCTGCTCGGTCAGTCAATATTCCAGGGAGCGCACGAGTGGGTTTTTACGCAATATGTCTATAACGTCAAGACCATGGTCACCATATACACGTTTCAATGTCACTAATTTTGAACAGTAAAGTAATCTTCAACTTTTTATTATTTCACTGACGAAAAAATTATGAATGCACTTCAAGAAAGCTTGGTAGTCATCAGCAATTGTCAACTTCTCCTTAATTCTATAAAAGAAACTGAATGCTTGACTATACAGTGTTCTTTAAGGTATCCTTGCTTCCTTAAGAACAAGTTTTAAGCCAACCCAAAACCTTCAGCTTTCTACAGATTTTCTTTATGAAAGCGCTGCAAGTTGAAATCCCTGTTGTTATTATTTTATACATCCAGAAAATCTCACATGGCTTCTATATTATTATTTTTTATTCTATAGAGTATTCGCCCATCTAAACGTCACAACGCCTAACTCACCAGGTGTTGTAAGCGAGTTAGGTAACGTGACATTATGAACAAGAATTTACAAAATGTGACATTTAATTTTTTACAAAAAATGTGGCACTTTAATCGTTGTCCATCAAAGAATCTTATAACAATTTCCATCTTAAAAACAAATCAAGAATTACAAGCCGTCTGTACTAAATAGGGAATGAAAGAAAGGGGCAAAAAAGTAGAATACATTCTTATATATTAAATTAAAGTTTATTCTCTTAAATGTAATGCCTATAATAGAGTAAACGCATATGATTTACTCTGCATCAGTATCCTTTCTATATATACTGCAAAAAAAAAGAGTGAAGTGTTTGACCGTGATTTAATTTTTTACAGTTTTGGATTGTGAACCAATCTGCGTGTGTGATTTAATATAAAAAATTAATCAAGATTTGATGTGTGATTATATTTAAATTTTATTTTTATTTTTATTATAAAAAAATTTGGTTTGTTATTTAAATTAAAAGTAACAATTATTATTAATAAGGAAAATAAAATAAAGATTTGATTTGTGATTTAAACTCAAAAATCAATTTGAAAAATCTGTATTAATAAATGAAATAATTCAATAAATATTCTAAATCTCTAAGGAATAAGGATTACCTAATTTAAATTTAAATTATGTTTGAGAGAAATAAAATATATCAAATGAGATGTCATTGCGTAGATCTCGAAAAGTTATGTGGAATCAAAAAACAATTACCTGAATTGGATACCCGAGTCAAAAGTTATGGCCTTCAGAAGTTTTATGATTAAATTATTATTATTTTTTTATAAAAAATGACACGTGTCAACCTTAGGTGAGAGATGCCTAAATGAGGCGTCACATTGTAAAATAGATCCGTAATTATTTCCAAAACTGCCATAAATGCGTAATATTTAATTAAAATGCAATAATTAAATTTTTTTGCCAATTTTATATATCTCAAAGATATGAATTAGTATTATTATATCTCCTTGGAGTGATGGATCAATCAACAAATTAATGACTCTACTAATTTAATTTAATATATTATTTAAAAGTAATATATTTAAAATCAAATTAAATCTAATCATGCCAATTATTAAAAAAAATTTAAAATATATCTTGTTTTTAAAATAAAATAAAATAAAAACATAAATGAAATGATAATTAAAATTCATAAAATTTATACTTAATATATTTTAATTTTATTTATCCTGATATGATAAGCATAGGTTGTGTCAAAATTTCTATATAAATACATAAAATACAAAATTTAAAAGTACACAATACGATAAAGTTTTGTTTCAAAATTTAAAAGTACATAATACAAAATTTAAAAGCACAAATTCTTTTAGTTTTAAAATAATCATTGTTTAAAGATTTGTACAAAAATTAAATAATTCATTAAATTCTTTACGATTTAATGAAAATATAAGTTTATTTGATTATATTACACCTTCACTCTATTAAATCATTCTTATTCCAATAAGTAGAAATAAAAAAATAAAGTAGAGCTAAGGAAATAATATATATTTTTTTTAAAGTGACAAATAAATGTGCCTATCATAGTAGAAAGCAAGTTAAATTCAACACCATATTATTTAATAAGTCCATGTTTTTTAATAAATTAATTACGCATTTATTACAGTTTTGGAAATAATTATATATTTATTGTACAATATAACGACCAATTTGGGCGTCACTCAAGACGCCTAAATTGGGCGTCACTCAAGAGGCAATCATACTTAATTTAGGCGTCATTTATCAGATATTGACACGTGTCATATTTTTTTTCCAAAAAAAATAATAATTTAATCATAAAACTTCTGAAGGCCGTAACTTTTGACTCGGGTATCCAAATCAGGTAATTCTTTTTTTAATTCCTCATAACTTTTCGAGATCTACGCAATGAGATCTCATTTGACATATTTTATTTCTCACAAACACAATTTAAATTTGCAAGAATAATATTATAAGAAACGTTAAACACGGAAGCCTCTGAGTTCTGGATTTGTGATTTAATATAAATAAATAAATAAAATTTTGATTTGTGATTTAATTTTTTTTTAATAATATTTTTTTATTATAACAAAAATTTGGTTTGTGATTTAAATTAAAAATTAAAATTAAAATTATTATTAATAAGGAAAACAAAATAAAGATTTGATTTGTGACTTAAACTAAAAAATCATTTTGAAAAATCTGTAGAAATAAAGGAAATAATTAAATAAATATTCTAAATCTCTAAGGAAGAAGAATATTATTTTTGAAATTAATGATTAATGCTATAAGCTTCTAAGTTATTATTTATGGTCTGAAATTAATTATGGCTTATGAATTTTTTTCAAAAATAAAATTACCTAAATTAGGCGTGATTGCCTCTTGATTGAAACCCAATTTAGACGTCATTGGTGACGTGTCAGGTGTTGACACGTGTCACATTTTTAAACTCAGAAGCCTCTGTGTTTTGGGTTTGTGATTTAATATAAAAAATAAATCAAGATTTGATGTGTGATTTAAATTAAAAAATAACAATTATTATTAATAAGGAAAACAAAATAAAGATTTGATTTGTGATTTAAACTCAAAAATCAATTTGAAAAATCTGTATTAATAAAGGAAATAATTAAATAAATATTCTAAATCTCTAAGGAAGAAGGATTACCTGATTTAAATTTAAATTATGTTTGTGAGAAATAAAATATGTCAAATAAGATGTTATTGCGTCGATCTCTAGAGTAAACACTTATACCTCGATACCGGAGTTGTTAAATTGAGTCATGACTTATCAATTAATCTGGTTTAAGTTACCAAAATTCAATCCATATTAATTTACTTTTCTCTCAACTTGTAATGATTCACAATTTTCATGAATTACTAATTGTTTTGATTATATTTATAAAAATTATGAATTCAGTTTGGTGATTGGTTATGTTTTGATGATTTTTACTACAATCTAGAATTAATTTATTATGATTACATATTTTTCTATTCTTTTAACTAATAATAAACAAATTTGTTTAACATTAATTTCAATCTAGCATTTTATGAGCCAATCCTAATCATCATGACTCATGAGAGATCTAAATAATAAATTACCCTCTTCGTTAAAAAAATATTCCAAAGCATATGCACCTTTTCTTTCTTTTTCCGAGCATATGATTCACTAGGGGTGTTCGCGGTCTGGATTAGATCGATTTTGGAAGCAAAATTCATCCGATCCAATCCCTTCGTTTTGATCATATAATCATCCCTTCGGTTTTGATTTGTTTTCAAATCCGATCCGATCCGATCCAATCCAATTTTTTTCGGTTTGGATTGAATTATCTAATGTTTCCTTTTTCAACTATACTCTCTTCCTAAATATGTTCCTACCTATTATCTAGATTACCCCTTAACCTCACCTTAACAGATAAAGAATCTCAACTTTTATAGCCTTTCAAAATCTATCCCCCGGTAGTTAAGATTCGCCTCTTCTAAACACAAGTAGCTGTACTTTTTTTTCCTTTTTTTTTCAGTGAAAATAAGCAAGCAGCTGTCAACTCCATTTTCAAAGTAAACGCCATTGCTATATATAATTGACTCAAGGTCAAACTCCTCGCTACCATCTGTACAAAAAAGTATGTCTTGAAATACAAATTGCCAACACTAAATAAGTACACATGCAACGCGTTATGGGAGGGATAACATACGCTTATGCACTCATGGTTTCAGATTAAAATCTTCCAAAAAAACATATGAGTAGGGTCAAGTTTTCACTGAAGTGAAATCATAGCATTCTATTTATCATGCTCCAGCAAGAGTAAAAACATGCAGTGACACACTAATATCATATTCACAGGTTCTGTACAACTAGCTGAGTTTTCTCAGTAATCATTATTTAGAGGAAAAAAATGTAATCCACTTTTGCCAACTGTAGAATGTATTGGGCAAAGTATACTATAAAACCCCAGCTAAAGCAGCAGAGATAGTGGTTTATGGGGTGCCAACCTGTCAGTAGGTCAAAATGCTTTACAGAGGTTAGCCCTCATGTTATATAAACCTTGCTGATGAATTGGAACTGCCCACAACTTGCTCCTCTTTGGTTCAGATATCCTTACATGTGAAATTGCATTGGCAAGTGCATCAATCCACACACAAACATCATGATATTCTGAATTGCAACTTTCAGATGATGAAGAAAGGCTTGAAAGCTCATTAAGGAACCCATCATCCATCCTGTTTCTTCCTAACCTAGGTTCAGGTGCAGCAACAAAGTTGTGGCAAGCAGCTCCATTTTGGTGCTTCAACTTTGATTCAACGGGCAGGATCTTCAATGTACGATCTGTGTAGAAAGATATCCATGGATGTCCTGAAATTGAACCACATAATATTAATTTAACATGCAAACAATCGAACAGTTCTTAAAACTTAAAAGTACTGTCATTTTATTTCCTGTTTAAAAACATTAGGGAGAAAAAGAGAGCCTCAACCACATAGAAGAACACATAATAAAAACTAACAAAAGTATGTGAGAATTAACAGATTCCCACCACTGTTATCCCAACCAAAACAAGGCAATCCTTCTAATTATTAAGAATTCATGTGAAAGGCAAAGATACTTTTCAACAAAACTTGGAAATTTCTAATTTTAATTATTTCAAGATTAAAAAACAAAAAATCAGACCAAATACAACTAGTCTTTGGTGTATTCATCATTGAGGAAGAGAGATAAAGCACGCTACAAAACATTAATAATCTACCATAAACTTACTAAGTACTTCATCAGCTGTTATCCTTGCTGAAATATCCCTTGTCAGCATTCTCCCAACAAGATCTCGTGCAGGTTTAGATATTGATTCCCACATCCCGGTTTGGAACTCTAGCTTGGAATTCTTAATAGCCTCAAAAACTGCTTCTTGTGAATCCCCTTTAAATGGAAGAACACCAACCAACAGAGCTTGCAGGAGCACTCCAGCACTCCATATATCCGCCTTTTCTGAGTATCTACCCAACAACACTTCTGGTGCAACATATGCAGGGCTCCCAGCCAAACCCGTCAAGTTCTGACCTGCAATGCAAATTTCTAGACAATGAGGCTATGCATAAATTACTCATGTATGCATGTATGTATCTTTTACTTATGTGTGTGTATTTATATATATGTCAATTGAATTACTGATATTTTTAAATGCTTAAAAATTAAACAAAGTGACCTTAGAGTATGAATGGTTAGCTTCAAACTATTATAAGCATTTTCTCTAGGACCTCTTATTCTTAGACCGCTAGCAAATTTAATTGAATACTGAACATAGTAAACTTAAGGGAGATGACCATTTGAACTCTCCAATTTTTACTCCTATGTACAGGGTAACATTAGTAAAGTACAATTCAGTTGAAAGCTCATCATGATGAACTTCTTCAAACTTGCCTAGACATTTTTTATTAACAGAATGACTAGGATGGAATTTTACACAAGGAAGGTTGTGTAAGGATTCTATTCATAGAAGTTAGCACATATATATACCATAGGATAACAAAAAAAGAAGATCATCCAAACAGGTTTAACATATTACCCTTAGAAATTCTCATGGCCAGGCCAAAATCAGCAAGCTTTATTTCCCCCGAAGCAGTAAGCAGAATATTCTCAGGCTTGATATCTCTGTGCACAACTCCCATATCATGACAATACTTGATGACCAACATCACTTCCTTAAGTATATTAGCAGCCCGCTGTTCAGAACAAGGGCCCTCCTCACAACCCCAGGATGCCCAGACAAGTGCTGCATTATCTCCACCTCCCTGTAAACAGTCTCATCCCCCTTCTTCAGAGTCTTACACGCATACTCCGCGCCGCCAACAAGAGACCTACACAACGAAACAGATCCATACTTTCCTTGCCCGATCCTCACCCCAGTAACATAATCATCTTCAATCTTGTTCTTCCTCCCCATCTGGGTAGCCACGTCCTTCACAATAATAATAAAAGTGTTATGTTTCACTTCTACGAGAATAAGTGTTTATTTGGATGAGTTTTCAAAAAAAAATTATACCTTACTTATTTTAGAAGTGCTTTTCATAAAATTTAAAGTTATTTAGATTTTTAAAAAATATTTAGTTTTTGAAAAATAGCACCAAAGTTGTACCAAGCAAAGATGATATATAACAT
>NW_026898959.1:0-65928 GCF_033153095.1 Gastrolobium bilobum
TTTCTTTCACCCGAAACGGTCCTGACCATCTAGACTTGAGCTTTCCCGGAAAGAGTCTCAACCGTGAATTAAACAGCATAACTTGTTGTCCAACCTTGAAGTCTCTGCCCAATATTTTTCTGTCATGCCACTTCTTGGTTTTCTCTTTGTAGAGGCTGGCACTTTCATACGCTGATAATCTGAATGCGTCTAACTCATCCAGTTGTAACAACCTCTTTTCACTTGCCGCTTTTGTATCAAAGTTTAAGAACTTGACAGCCCACAAAGCCTTGTGTTCCATCTCTACCGGCAAGTGACAAGCTTTCCCGAACAACATTTGAAACGGAGACATACCAATGGGTGTCTTGAAAGCGGTCCGGTATGCCCATAGTGCATCATCTAGCTTGCGGGCCCAATCTTTTCGGGAGCTTCCTACTGTTTTCTCAAGGATACGCTTTAGTTCCCGGTTTGATATTTCCACTTGCCCACTGGTTTGTGGATGATATGGTGTGGCAATGCGGTGTCTGACGCTGTATTTTGCGAGCACATATTCAACTTGTCTGTTGCAGAAATGTGTGCCTCCGTCACTGATCATTGCTCTTGGTACTCCATACCTCACAAATATGTTTTTCTTGATGAAGTTGATCACGACTCTAGAATCATTGGTAGGCAAGGCAACCGCTTCCACCCATTTAGAGACGTAATCCACCGCCACCAATATATATTTATTCCCGTATGAAGTGGGGAAAGGCCCCATGAAGTCAATGCCCCAAACGTCGAAGATTTCAACTTCCATGATGTTGTTTAGTGGCATTTCATGTCTTTTTGATATGTTCCCCGTTCTTTGGCAACGATCACAAGATTCCACGAATTTTCTGGCATCTTTATATAGAGTGGGCCAATAGAATCCGCTCATAAGAACCTTCGCAGCCGTCCTTTCTCCCGCGAAGTGGCCTCCGTATTCTGAACCGTGACAGTGCCATAGAACATCTTTCATCTCTTCTTCAGGGATGCATCTTCTAATGACTCCGTCAGAACATGTGTAGAATAGGAATGGTTCATCCCACAAGTATCTTTTCACATCGCGGAGAAACTTTTTCCGTTGTTGCCATGATAAATCTTTAGGAATTGTCCCAGCTGCTTTGAAATTTGCAAAGTCTGCAAACCATGGTGTGGTGTCTACTGCAAGAGCTTGCTCATTCATAAACCATGGCAGTGTGCTGACTGAGAGAACTTGCTCATCTGGAAACTCATCTCGGATTATCAATTCTGAACTATCTTGAAGTTCTTTCTCTTGAAGTCTAGAGAGATGATCAGCTACCCGGTTCTCTACTCCCTTTTTGTCTTTGATTTCTATCTCAAATTCTTGAAGTAGAAGCATCCACCTAAGTAGTATCGGCTTAGCATCCTGTTTAGTCAATAAGTATTTCAAGGCAGCATGGTCAGTATACACAATAACTTTAGATCCTAGCAAATAGGTTCTAAATTTATCAAAAGCATATATAACAGCTAGTAATTCTTTCTCGGTAGTAGTGTAATTTAATTGTGCTTCATTTAGAATTTTACTAGCATAATATATAACATGCAAGAGTTTATCTTTTCTTTGACCTAAGACTGCACCTATAGCATAATCACTAGCATCACACATTAATTCAAAAGGTAATTCAAAATTCGGTGAAGTGATAATAGGTGCGGTAGTCAATTTTTCTTTCAAAAGATTAAAAGAAATCAAACAAGCTACGCACACCACGCACATTAGAGGGAGGGGGAAGTTTTTCTATAAGTGAGATCTTTGCTCTATCAACTTCAATCCCCTTCTCTGAGATTTTATGGCCTAAGACTATTCCATCTCTTACCATAAAGTGGCATTTTTCCCAGTTGAGTACTAAATTACTCTCTTGGCATCTCTGCAAAACACAAGCTAAGTTAGTGAGGCAAACATCAAAAGATGAACCGAAGACAGAAAAATCATCCATAAATATTTCAATAAAATTTTCAATCATATCAGAAAATATGGATAGCATACACCTTTGAAAAGTGGCGGGTGCATTGCATAACCCGAAGGGCATACGTCTGTAGGCAAACACACCGTAGGGACAGGTGAAGGCTGTCTTCTCTTGATCTTCTGGAGCAACCGCTATCTGATTGTATCCGGAATAGCCGTCAAGGAAACAATAAAATGAATGTCCCGCTAGCCTCTCCAACATTTGATCTAAGAACGGTAGAGGGAAATGATCTTTTCTTGTAGCGGCATTAAGTCTCCTGTAGTCGACGCACATTCTCCAGCCGGTAATAGTTCTTGTAGGAATCAACTCATTGTTTTCATTACGTACCACTGTGATCCCACCTTTCTTTGGAACTGTTTGTACCGGACTCACCCATGCACTATCAGAGATTGGATAGATCATACCAGCATCCAAGAGCTTCACGACTTCTTTTCTCACAACTTCCTTCATAGTTGGATTCAATCTTCTCTGTGGTTGTCTGACTGGCTTCACCTCATTCTCCATCAATATTTTATGAGTGCAAAAAGATGGGTTTATTCCTTTCAAGTCTGTAATAGACCATCCTATAGCTGTTCTGTGCTCTCTCAACACTTTCAATAATTTTTCTTCTTCGGCGGTTGATAAATTTATGTTGATGATCACCGGGTATGTCTTGCTTTCTCCAAGAAATGCATATTTCAAAGTGGGAGGAAGTTCTTTCAATTCAACCTTTGGTGCACCTGGAATGATATCATCAACTTTCTCTTCTAGCTTTTCAACCTCTTGTTCTCCTTCTGTTGCTTCAGTCGTATTGTGCAGTAGATCTTCTTCTAATGACTCCAATTCCATCAGTGGTTGGAGTATTTCATCAACTGTATCTAGCACTGCATCATTGATCACATCAACCTTGAAGCAATCTCCTCCGTCGGAAGGATGTTTCATAGATTCAAGAACATCAATAGTTACGGTTTCATCATTAACCCGCAACATCAGCTTACCCTGCTCCACATCAATCATAGCCCTTGCAGTGGCTAAAAAGGGCCTTCCCAACAGTAAGGGAATCTCAGCATCCTCTTGCATGTCTAAGATGACAAAGTCTGCAGGGAATATGAACTTATCAATCTTCACCAAGACATCTTCAATAACTCCATCTGGCCTTCTGGTAGATCTGTCTGCTAGCTGCAGTGAAACTTTGGTCGGCTTTAATTCATGAATTCCCAGAGCCTTGCAGATGGATAATGGCATAAGGTTAATACTAGCTCCCAAGTCACATAACGCCTTTCCCACATCAATGTTGCCAATTTCTATGGGAATGCTGAAACTTCCAGGATCTTCAAGTTTTGGAGGCAACTTTTTCTGAATTATAGCACTACACTCTTCCGTCAACGTCACCGTTTCACATTCTTTCAGTTTACGTTTCTTCGATAAGAGATCTTTCATGAACTTTGCGTAATTCGGCATGTTCTCCAAGGCTTCAGCAAATGGAATATTGATTTGTAGCTTTTTGAAGATGTCAAGGAACTTCGAATACTGCTGCTTTTTGATTTCCTCTCTGAACCTCTGCGGATATGGAATTTTTGCATAAGGTGAGAGCTCCAATGGCTTTTCTTGTCTTTCTTGAGCTTTCTTTTTCTCCCATTTGAACTCTTTCTTTTCTGGAACAGCTTTCTCTGCAGTAGGCTCTTTGTCAACTTCTTTCTCTTTTTCTTCTTCAATGGCAGGTCCCTCAACTTTCTTTTTCTCTACTGAAGGCTTAATCACAGGTTCAATTACAATGCCACTTCTAGTGGTAATGGCCTTGCAGTGTGCGTTTGGATTAACGTCTGTATTACTCGGGAAAGTGCCTTGGGTTCTTTCATTGAACTGCCTTGACAATTGACCGATCTGGGTTTCAAGATTCCGGATAGAGGCTTCTTGATTCCGGAATGAGGCCCTGGTCTCCTGCATAAAGGTTGAAGTGTCTTCCCTGAATGCATTGGTACTTTGAACGTAGTCTGATGTGGTCTTGGATAGTTGTGCAAAGGCTTTCTCCCACTCTGATTGTTGTGGAGGTTGCTGTGGTGCTGGCATAGGAGGATTTAGCTGATGATTCGAGCTATAACTGAATCCTGGATGTTGATTTTTATTTCTCCACCCTTGATTCTGGTTATTGCCGTATTGGTTCCTCCCTGGATTATATGGAACTTTCTGATCATGCCAAATTCCATTAACATCTGCAGTTTCGGGTGCCTTGCAGTCATCAGTAGTATGAGCACCTGCGCAAATATCACAAACAATAGAAGAAGTATTAACATGAGCTACTGAAGTATTAGAAGAAACTTGAAAATCAGAAAATTGCTTTGTGAGAGCATCTAGTTGTTGTTGCTGTTTCTTATTAGACTGTAAGATCTGATCATTCTGGGCCAAGATGGCATCATAGCCATCAAGCTTCATAATCCCCGCTCTTCTCTGTGGTGCGGGAGCATTATCATACTCCTGAGAGGCTAGAGACTCTAGTAATTCCAAGGCTTCCTCTGGAGTTTTTGTCTTCAAGGACCCTCCTGATGCAGCATTCACCACTGTTCTTGTGTTCGGCGTCATCCCTTGGAAGAAGGTTCTCGCTTGCTCCCAGGCTTCAATGCCATGTTGGGGACACTTCCTGAGCAATCCTTTGAATCTTTCCCATGCTTCATATAGAGATTCACTTTCTTTTTGTTCAAAAGAAGTGATATCCGCCTTAAGCTTCGCCATTTTCGAAGATGAGAAAAATTTGTCCAAAAATTTGGTTGCCAAGTCGTCCCAGTGGGTGATGCTTCCTTGAGGTAACGATTGCAACCATCCTCTTGCTTCGTCTTTAAGTGAACATGGGAACAATCTGAGCAAAATAGCATCCCGAGACACCCCATTCATCTTCAAGGTATCACAATATAGCAAGAAGTTTTCCAGATGGATGTAAGGGTCTTCAGTGCTTCCTCCGGCAAATTGGTCTTTCTGAATTAATTGTAAAAGTGCCGGCTTGAGTTCAAAGTTGTTAGCATCCACGTTTGGTCTAACAATACTCGCCGTCTGTGGAACTCGAGCAGGAGTCATGTAATCTCCCAACGTTCTCGGAGGTGGTGGAGGTACATTGTTGTCTCCCATTGCTTCTTCTCTTGGTTCTGTTGAGCTTGAAGCTTCTTTCTCTTGTTGTCTTCTTTCTTTAGCAAGTTTTCTGTTTCTTTTTGCTGTTTTCTCTATCTCCGGGTCGAATTGCAAGGAATCGGTGTCAACGGTACCTCGCATAAACCAGAAAAAATAGATTATATAAAATAAGAAAATAAAACTGAATTTAAATAACAGAAAATTAAATAACAGAAAATAAGGTCCAATCTAAAGAATTAATAGCTACTATTAATGTTGAAATAGTAATCCCCGGCAACGGCGCCAAAAACTTGTTGCTACTCACGGCAAGTGCACCGATCGTACAAGTAATATATGATTAAGTAAGAGATCGTTCCCACGAGGATTACGGTTCAATCACTAATTCACTATCACAAACTTAGTTGGACAATCGAAAGTGTATTTGGAAACAGGATTTGAATTGCAAAATTAAAATATTAAATATTAAGCTAATTACTTGCAAGAATTAAAGACAAGAAATTAAAGATGTGATTTAACTAATAAAATAAAAACGTAGCTAGGGGTTCGATTTCATTTAATCTCCTTATTACGTTTGAATTCCTTCTTAATGTTAATTGTCCTTAGTATCAATCTAATCAATTCTTTCGCATGTTATTAGAGCTCAATCCCTTGTTACTCTAAAACCTTTACAATATTGGAAGAACCCTAGTTCCCCGGTTATTCCCCAAGCATGCAAGCATTAAATTCAAGAATCTTAAAGATTACGCAAACCCTATGTCTATCCCTAGAATCATAACGTTTACGATGAAGTTATCAGATATGGATCACACACCAACATTCCTATTGTCATGCATTCACCGATGATCATTATATAAGATTCAAGCCTATATAAAGCATTAAAAACAGATAACTTCATTCATGATATAAAGGAAAATTAACACAGCGAATTGTTCAAAACATAATAAATCGACTAAAATCCATCTAACCCTAACTACTTAAAGAACTAGCCGGACATGGCAAAATCAAGAAGAAAAGAAAATAGAAAAGCTCCCCCAAACTCCATAAGTGATTGGTGGATCTTCAATATCTCCAGTGAACACTTGACGTTGATCCGTCTCCGCCGCTCACGAACATGAATCTGATGTTTCTCCGCGTTCCTTCAGCCTCCAAGCACCCAAGGGTTGTTTAGCAATGTAAAAGTTATGTATTTCTGGTCCCCAATGGCCCTTTTATTGGCCAAGAGTTCGTATCCTAGTAGAAAACTCGAATGGGCCTAAGTTGGATCTGTCTGGGCGCTTAAGCCTGTTGTAGCGCGCTTAAGCGCCCTAGGACAGTGAATTCTGACTCGCGTTGAGCGCTGAGGCGCTCTGAAGGGTGCTTAAGCGCGCTCCTCGCGACAACTTTTTCTTCTTGTGGCGCGCTTAAGCCCTGAGTTGGGGGCTTAAGCGCCCAGAGGCAGTAGCTATTTGCGTTTTTAGGGAGCTTAAGCTTCTGAATGGGGGCTTAAGCTCCCACTTCTAACAACTTGATAAGATCCTCAATCTTATTGTTTTTGATCTTCTTCTATCATCTCTTGATCTTATCTTTTCTAGTTGTGATCTCTATTTATCCAATCTTCATCTTTGACTCCTTTTGTCAACAAATCCCTAAAAAATAGCAAAGATGATTCCATTAAACAAAAATTCAGATAATGTTCATGATTATTATATTAAACCCTAGTTTTTGACTTATTTAACTTGATATTTTATATTAATTTAGTCTATAAAATAAGATAAACTAAAGGTTTATCAAGGTCCTAGGTGGATGTGTACCACTGCCCCCTCTATCATCGTTATTTGCACTCAAACTTATGTTTTTTTTATAAATAATATCAAAGAACTTTTTTTTTTTTTTGGTGAGATGAGGACTTAATATCAAAGAACTTGTAAATTAGTTTGAGGTGACTTGCGAAGCATATCGGAATTAATTTCGGCTTGCTTCATGTAAAACCAAATCTTTAATTGACAAATTAAAAAAAAAATCTCGATTAATTCTATGCATATCATATCAGTTATACCAATTTATATTTATCATTACCCTATACTAATTGAGTTCATTCTTACTAGATAATCTTATATAATCGATTGATACATTTTCGGTGAAAAAGAGATTTGATAATTCTTTTTCCTCCGCAATGAATCGATGAATTCAGTCTAATCTTTACAAATCTATTTCAAATGACGTTTTATATTTATTTATTTTCATAGTACACTACTACATTAATTTGTATATTGTACGTAGATTGGTCAAGTTGTGATTTGTTAAAATTAAAATAACTAATATTTAAATTTAAATAAATCCAACTATATACTAGAATTTGACCTGGCCAAAAAGTAGTGGATTCGATTCTTGAGAGTTGCAACTGCTTGAAGTAGTAGAGAGACTCTAACCCGAAATTTGATTAATTGGATTAGTTAGAGCTTCAGACATTATTAGGGGTCTTTGCGGTTTAGATTGGATCAATTTTGAAGCAAAAATCATCTGATTCAATTCTTTCAGTTTGATCATTTAATCATTCATTTGGTTTAATTTTTTTTTTAAATCCGATCCAATTTTATTTAGTTTGGATTGGATCAGTTTTTCATTTTTCTTAAGTCTAAAATTTCAGTCATATAAATCACTAGCTATATCAAAATAAAATCATTCAAAATTACAAATCACAGAAAAATTTAAGTTTTCAAACTAAAACAAGTCTTAAAACTCATGAGGAGTTAAAATAGATTAATAGACAATAAAAAATTAAAACAAGATAGTTTGTGATCAGTAACATCCAAGATTCCAAGTCTATAAAATAACAAAATTCCAAGTCACCATCTTTCGAAAATAATAAATACATAATATATTGATCGGTTTTCACCAACCAAGCCAAAAATCGATCCAATCAATTAAAATATGCGATTTTTTTTCCGGGTATCGATTTTTTGATTCAATCACCACAATTTGAATCGGTTTGGATCGGTTGATGAACAACCCTGGATATTATGCTATCTAAAAAAATGTTTAAATCGTTTATGTAATTGTTATTCATTTATCATCATACGTACAAAATGTTTAATTTCTTACCATTAGTAGGCAAAAACAGCAGCTACATGTTTATTACTGGCAACTGAGAAACATAAAAAGGAAACAAACACACACACACACTTTTTATTACTGCCATCTATTGGTGGAATTCGATGACTATGCACCTAATTAACCAAACCATACAATTAATATAAATACTAAGAACACTGGTTTGGATAAAATAGCAACTCATAGCAAACCTAGCCACTGCCCCCAAAAATACCTTTAAGTTTTTTCACTTGGGCAGGATCAAGGAAAGTAGTCCTTGACACCAAAGCAGAATCTAATTTACTTCCAAACAATGCAAGATCAAGGATCTGTGCCCCAGGATTTGGGCTACTAAAAGTGAGAATAGCCGCGGCTTTCGCTTTTCCTCTGCCAGCATTGATTTGAAAATGCAACAATCCTTGTGGGAAAATCATAATATCCCCTTTTATCAGTGACTTCACAAAAACGGTGTTATCTGATGATATAAACCCTGCAGTTATGTGACCTTGCACCATTACTAGTAACTCAGAGGCACCTGGATGAGAGTGCATTGGGATTAAACCACCAGCTTCCATGTCTAACCTTGCTGCAGAGAATCCAAGCCCATTAACACCTGGAAATTGATCAACAAATGCTGGGGTTAATGAAAATTTTAAAAAGTTTGAGGTGTTTCCAGCTCTAAAGTGTGAAAACACAAAGTCATCCACTGTTAGTGATGCTGGTGGCTTGCATGGATACCCTGCAGGGCTTTCTGCACCCTTTAGGTCTGCTACACAGAAATCTAGGACAGAAGCAAGGGAAGTTGGTAAGAGAAAAGCAAAGATGAAAATGATACGAATCATCTTTGATGAATGGTATTGGTATGAATTGGGAATGTGGGATTGAAAAGGTGTTATATACTGCATTAGTGATAAGAACTATTCATGCATGCTTGAGCCTTAAGATATGGTAATATATATATATATATATATATATATATATATATATATATATATATATGGGCAGGTTATATTTACAAACTTTTTTATTTACAAACTCTTACAAACTACACTAAGTACGACCGTTCATACTTTAATCATGTAGTGTACGACCGATCGTACTTAGTGTAATTTACAAAAAAAAATTATAAACGGATCCTATCTCATATGTATATCACCGTAGCTGTAAATGCAAGTCCTTCAAGGAAACTTCAAACACATAGAACTTGACTCAAATTAGGCACTAACTTTTAATCACACCCATTCATTTTCTTTTCTCTCTCTCATCAATAATATTTCCTTGTTATGTGTAAAGTATGTGTTAGACCTAGACGTACGGACCCCTTCTCTGCAACTGCACTCTTCCTATATCGAAAGTAAAAAATCTCTCCACATGTATTAAATCTTCATTTCCAAATAAAATAAATGTAATTAAAAAAAATTGTCATGTGTGAGATATGCATAATCTTAAAAATTTAATTTATCAAGAAATTTCCTTATTACACACTTCATGTGTATTGAAAAATCATAAATAGTTTTATTGAGGAACATTAGATGTACTTGGTCTATATACTACTATAAAAAGAGGGTTTTCATTTTAGTATTTGACTTTTATCAAAATATAATTATTTATTTATAAGTAAAAGTATAAAAATATCATAAACACTCTTTTATCTTGTAGTAAAAATAATTGTCTGTCTATTATTTTTAAAATATTATAGGAAAATTATACTTTTATGTTGCATGGGATTTATCTCTCATGTTACACTCACATAAAAAATGTGTCTCTCTTTTTTTTAATTGGTGGATCCCACTTTATTTGTCTAACAATATAAAATAACTTCTCCCTTACTATATTACAGAAATAAAGCCCCATATTATATTCTAAAACATTTAAACATAACTTTTATATTAGTTTACTTCACAGATAACATACTATTTATTTCTTAAGGCTTTCCTTGATAAGTGCATTATGTGTGCTAGATCCGAGGTCGTTAGACTTAAACATTGAAAGTATTACTATTAATATGAAGATTTGACTTAACGTAAACCCATACGTTGATAGTATCTTTTATTAGTTTAAATTATTCACAGATCTAGCCGTTTAATTTGTAGTACATTGGGTTGACTGAAGTGAGGATTTCAGTTAAGTAAAATATTGGGTTTAAGTTCTTGTGAATGCAAAAAAAATTATTATGAGAGCTACCTCATCATGATGTAGATATTCTCAACTCCGAACAGAATTATATCGTATGAAATATACTTATAGTTTATCCAAAAAAAAATTATGGTATACTAATTTATTCATTTTTAAAATCAATCTTAAGAGAGGTAAACAGTTTTGATTTGTGTGGCTTACTAGTAGCCCAATACAGAGCCCATACTTTCTTATCAATGTAAAGCCCATTAAGTGCCATTGGCGTCTACTGCAAAAGGCCCATTTGGTCCGAAGTACATGCCTTCGGAATTTTGGCAAGTTTCCGCTCCCGTTTGGGTATAGATTCATTTCCTAAGTTTAATGATATTATAATATTTTCAATTTACAATTACATTCATCTTCATTATTTGTGTAGTTTAGGAAAAAACTTCACGAAGGAGTTTCCGTATCAGAAGAAAAAAAAATACATGGATATCAATCCTACATGTGATTTCTGTAAACTATACGAACTAGAGTGTAAATGAGATAAGTCAAGTCAGACTTTAATTTAAATGAGCAAGGTCTATGTAAATTATTTTAAACTTGTCTTGCCTTATTAATATGATACAAACCAAATTATAAGTTGCCTGATTTCTTTTTAAAAAATACAATGTTGACTAACGAAGCCTAACAAACCTTTAAAAATAATATATTGCACTCTATAAATTATATATTGTAATTACTTTTTATCAGTCCGGTACAATATGGGCAGGCCTATATATATTGGGCATAATCACACACGGTTGAAGAGTGAAGAATTTAAGTTGAGTAATATACTTCTTGGGCTGGTGATGGCTGCTGGTAGGGGTGTTTGCGGTCTGGATTGGATCGGTTTTGGAAGCAAAAATCATCTGATCCAATCCCTTCGGTTTGATCATGTAATCATCCATTCAGTTTGATTTTTTTTTCAAATCCGATCCGATCCAATCCAATTTTTTTCGGTTTGGTTTGGATCGGTTTTCGGTTTTTTGAAAATCCTAAAATTTATTTCATGATTATTGTGCAAATAACATCTTTTGTATATATTGACTTTGTAATTTTATTTTTTTAAATATAAAAACATCGTTAAACGATAATATAGTTTTTTTCTTTTTTGGCAATGAGATATGAAGCTTTACACAAATTAAATTTTGTTAATGAGATGTGACTAGGCTTTTTCTTGGATTTAGTTAATGGGTTAATGAGTCTTTGGTTTAGAAATTTTTGGGCTATGATTGAGAAAAAAAACCCAAGTAGGTAGAGGAAAATTAATATATTGGATCGGTTTGGATTGAATCGATTTTCATTGACCAATCCGAAAACCGATCCAATCCAATTAAAATTTGCGGTTTTTTTTTGTTTTCGATTTTTCGATTTTCGGTTTATTCGGTTATCAATTTTTCGGTTCGGTTATTGCGGTTTGAATCGGTTTGGATCGGTTGATGAACACCCCTAGCTGCTAGGTAGTGAATTGATGTTGATCTCCCTTGGTGCAATGACTCTAGCTGGGGGATACCTACAATGACACTCCGACGCTCAAGTCAGTATCAAAGCTAGACTTATGCTATATTCTTACTGGAATTAGATTATTGTACTTGGGTGTGTACCCTTTGTTTATATAGTAAGTTTGATTTCACCTTTTGTAGGTGGTATATCTTCTGATTGGCCGTTTAAGGGCTGCAGGTTTATATGTTATCAGCTGGTACCTTTCTAGCTATACATCTATATATTAGGCTGTCATCTTAGGGTGGTGGCAAGCTGGAACTGTCTTTAATGTCTTGGCTTAGGGCGCGGAGAATCTTTGTCTGTTTATAGAGTCCTTCCTTATTTTTAAATTAAGTCACATGAGTTGGTTTAGGCACAATAAATTTATTGGGCTTACTGGTCCTTTGCGCGTAGAGATATCGCGTATTCCATGGGCCCCGTATATACTTGGGCCTATTCTTTGGGCTTTAACTCTTTATGGGTTTAAGGTAGTTTATCCATATCACTTTTATTGAACACCAAAATATTGACAATATAACTACATTATTAAAAATAAAAAAACAATCAATCGAATCAAATTGTAATACAAAACAAAAAATATGGAGAATAAGGACTTGCTAAGATATCCACCAACCAACTTATATGAGAATTTACGAAGAAAATATAATTAAATAAATAAAGAGAAATAATTTAAAAATAAATCTCACACATAAACATATGCCAACAAGCACAAACAAAGTATGTAAATGCATAAAACACACATAAGTCAAATACTATTTTTTTTCAAAGAAATTTTTGAAAAGAGTCAATTTTATCAATTGTGAAAGTCTTGAGATGGTGAACGATGAATGGTTTGGAAAGTATAAGAAATTTAGAAGAAGGCAGAAAAGTAGCGAAATTTAGCAGAAAAGAGGAGAGTGGCGGGTAAGAAATTTAGGATTAAGAAAAAATGTGTTTACCAATTGAAAACAGAAAAGTTTGTGAAAAATTAGAAAAATTTAAAAAATAATAAGATTTTATGTTATTAAAAATAACAACATAAATAACAAAATATTATTTTATTGAAAAAAATATTATCTTATTAAAACAAATAATAATATATAATTTTATTAAAAAACAATAAAATATTATTTATTAATATACATTAGTCTGGCACAAAGGCTTAGAGCTCAGACGTGCTAAAATAGGCTCGTGGCATGATTTCTAGGTAAGTTTTTTTTTTTTTAGTAATCATTGATGGTCAAAGACCCAAACAAAGGACAAAAGAAAAAAGATAAAAAAAAACAAGATAACATGAAACGAAAGTAAAACAAAATAAAAACTACGTGTTGCGATCATCAGCCCTGAGCTGCTCCAGACCCCGGGGGGTCGTGTTAAAAATTTGGAAGTCTTCCTCTTAGCCACATGAGCTAGCCAATTTGCACATTTATTAGATTCCCTCTTAGCATAAACAAAACGAATGTGCCAATCCTTCCTAGTCCATTGTCTGACCCTGTTAATCAAGTGAAACTCTGTAAAATACGATTGTGTCTGCTTAAGCTGCTTACTGATATCTAAATTGTCTCCTTGAACTATCAAATGTGAAATCCTTTTAGTCCAGCAGTATTCCAGACCCTTTAAGATACCCCAGACCTCAGCATCATGGGCGGAACAATATCCGATTCTGCAAATATTGTTAGGATATTCAAGTGTGATGAGTAGCTTAGCTCATTGGTGGTGGCTTTCCACCACGGGCTTCTCTCTGGACCCGCCTGACAGTGGTATCAGAACCGGGTTGAGCTCGAGCTAGTCTTGTGATTGACTAGGAGGCGGGTCAAGTACTTTGCGCTTCGGTACTCGGTTGAGGGAGAGTATACCAATGGTGGGTTTCACACCTGAGGAGGAGATTGTTAGGATATTCAAGTGTGATGAGTCTCGCATTGGTTAGTAATGGGCTAAGTGAAGAGTATATAAATGGAAGGGACCCAAGAATCTAATGCCTTAAGGTTTTGGGTTGAGACATGGTGTCGGATCCACTTGCTACAGTTGGTGTAGCCTTAGCTCATTGGTGATAGTCCTTTGCCACAGATTTTTCTCTGGACCCGCCTGACAAGCATAACCTCCAAAAAAAAAAAAAAACAAGGCAAACTAAAACAGTGCAAAGGTAAGCTAAACCTTAGACCCCTAAAGCTGCTGACCCATTTATACCCATAAGTCGAATAAAGAGTTTATCCCAAAAAAAAAAAAAAAAAAAATGAAGGAAAGAGTTTATTGCGTGTCTTGACACAAGCAGGTCCTATTTTTTATTTTTAAATCTCTCTGTCATATCATTCATCTTCTTTTACTTCAGAGTAATCTAGATTAAATTGTAATAAGAAATTATGTAGTCATGAGTCATGAGGCTTCTCAAATATAGAAACATATTCATTAAAAAAAAATTGTTGTCCATTGGAGAAAATTCAATATGTAATCGATCCGTGCCTCAGTTTTTTAATTTGAATTATATATTTCGTTATAAATAGTAATACCGAAACTGTCAAGAAGCAAGTACATTCGGGAACATAAAAAATAAATAAAAAAATGGTATCGCTTACAAAATTACTGTATATAAAAAAGACAAAATGGCGTATAAATTGGCTCGATTGAACCTTTAATCTTTCCACTATATATGTTAATGCGTGATTTTGTTTTCTTAATACATTTTTTTTTGCTCGAATTTAATTTTTCAATTTTTTTATTTGTTATGATATAGAGCCCATTTGTTTGGTCTTCTAAAAAAAGCAATTTTTATGTCTTGTTTATTTTAGAAGTATTTTTTTTATAAAAGTTATAACTTTTTAATTTTAAAAAAATATTTAGTTTTTGAAAAAAAATACTTGGCTTTTGACTTATATTTTTTTAGAAGATAAAATTTTTAGCTTTCAAAAAAAGTAGATTTTTGACTTTTTTGTGACTTTTTTTTTAAAGCAGACATCCAAACGAACTTACAGTGAAAAGTATTTTTTTTTTAAAAAAAAAAACCCATTCAAATGGGCTCTCATAGTCATTCGATCAGTTTTTCTCTATCTAGAACCTCAAAATTTTAATTTTCTACTCAAATATTTATGATTTTAGGTCGGACTTAGGATAGGAAATAATTTAAATGGCTATATAATTTGAATTTTGATGAAAACCTCAAGAAATATGAAAGTTTTTGTAAGAAGGTTATGATTTTGAAGATGAGAAAAAATTGATTATTTTTTGGGATAAAATTTAATTTGATGTCTTGGTCAACGAATTTTGAGTGAGAGAGAGTTTAAAACGGTCTGATTAGTTCAGTTTTGTGGAGATTTTGAATAAAAAGTGAAGAGCTGGAATTTTTAGGTAAAAGGAAACTGACAAAATACTTCACTATAAAAATTAAGAGGGAGAGAGAGACTTTAAATTTGAGCAAAAAAAATTATTAAAAAACTAAAACCGCACATTTATCATAATAAAACGACTAAAATGCAATTAAACCTAAAATTTATTGATAGAAGTCTAATAAAAACATCTCAACAAAGGCATATTGTCTAATTAAGTAGACAAAGCTGGCAACTGAGAAACGTAAAAAGGAAACACACAACACACACATACACATTTTATTACTGACATCTATTGGTGGAATTCGATGACTATATATATGCACCTAATTAACCAAACCATACTAATTATATAAGCACTAGGAACATTGGTTTGGATAAAATAACAATTAATTAGCAAACCTAGCCACTTCCCCCAAAAAAGCCTTTAAGCTTTTTCACTTGGGCAGGATCAAGGAATGTAGTCTTTGCCAACAAAGCAGAATCTAAGTTATTGCCAAACAATGCAAGATCAACTAACTGTACCCCAGGATTTGGGCTACTAAAAGCAACAATCACAGTGGCTCTTCCCCTACCAGCATTGACTTGAAAATGCAACAATCCTTGTGGGAAAATCATAATATCCCATTTTGTAAGTGTCTTCACAAAAACGGAATTATCTGATGATATAAACCCAGCAGTTACGTGACCTTGCACGATTATTATTAACTCAGAGGCACCTGAATGAGTGTGCATTGGGATTACACCACCTTCTTCTATGTCTACCCTTGCTACAGAGAATCCAAGCCCATTAAGACCTGGAAATTGATCAACAAATGCTGGTGTTATTGCACCTTTGAAAAAGTTTGAGGTGTTTCCAGCTATCAAGTTAGAAAACACAAAGTCATCAACTGTTAGTGATGCTGGTGACTTGCATGGATACCCTGCAGGGTTTTCTGCACCCTTTAGGTCTGCTACACAGAAGTCTAGGACAGAAGCATTAAGGGAAGTTGGTAAGAGAAAAGCCAAGAGGAAAATGATACGAATCATCTTTGATCGATGAATGGTGTATTGGTATGAAGGGAACGTGGAAATGACAAGGTGTTATATATAATGCTTTAATGCTGTACGTATATGCATAAGAAGTATACTTGCATGCTTCAGTAGCAATAGCTGTAATGCGACTCCTTCAAACAACTTTAATTTGAGTCAAGCTATTAATTTTTATTTTGAAAAAAATGTTTCTCGTACGACAAGAGATAAAGTTATCTCAAACCATTTAAAAAAAAAACATTGTTTTAAGTTTAGGAAAACAAAATTTAGCTTATTTTGAAAATTTCACTTTTCTCTTTAATCATAAATTTTACTAAAATATATTCTCTTTCTTTTCAAATGTCAAAATAACGTCATTTTAGATCGTGAAGATAACTTTGTCCTTTTGTCATAGGAGAAATGTTAATCCTATTTTATTTTTTGTTTCTTGAATATACAAAAAAGCATGCACAAAAGTAATTTTTCCAACAAAAGAGAAATATAGCTTGTAATTTAAATGAATACAACAAAAGTAAAAGAAAAAAAATTATAATTTTTAATATTATTCTTAACATTCTTTTATTTAGGCAGGTTACGTTTACAATTTCTTTTGTTTATAAATTTTTACAACCTCAAGGAGGACATTCTCAAGTATTTGTATTCCTCAAAATACATAAACAAGATTTTAAGAGTATGTCAGTTGTAAACGTAATGTTACCCTTTTTTTTATTGATAGTTACATATTTATTGATTGAGCAATAGTATATATATAAACAATCTTTACATCAATGAACACTTACGCGAATCCCGCTATAAATTTATTCACCCAATAATTATCCTTTTTTTTTTTTTTTTTTGGTAAACATCCAATAATTTCCCTTAATATACAGTCCAATATGTACAAAGAAAAGTCATTAACTATAATTTGATTAAATTAATCTAATATGATATTTTGAAATAATTAAGTAACATAATAATACATCATTAAATATAATTGTAAGCTTAATAATGTAAATGTAAAATTCTTTTACATTAAGAGTGAATCAAAATTAAATTCATAATTTATTACTAATATAGCAAATTCCATTAATGAACCAAGCCTTCGTGAATTCCGTTTATTAATTTTATTTATCAAGAATTTTTTTTTGAATATAATAGTGAGAATTGAACACATAACATAATACAAACTACACAAACCCCTTACCATTAGACCGATCCTAGTGGCTTAAGAATTTTTCTTATTACACCATGGTCGTGTATTAAAAATCATAAATAGTTTTATTAAGGAAAATTAGATGTAATTGGTCTATATTTTTATACGATGAGGTTTTTTATTTTAATTATTTTATTTTTGATAGATACTAATCGCTGTAGTCCTAATGGACCAGATTAATTTGATTTCGAGTTTGAACGTTTCCATTCTCTCCAATAACTGTGACTTTGAAGAATCAAACCTACTACCCTTTAGGTAGGCCAAATCTTGTAAATTAGTTGAGACGCCACTAAACCAACACCGGAGGTTTTTCATTTGTGTTTGACTTTTATCCAAATATAATTATTTATTTAAAATAAAAATATAAAAAGTTATAAACACTCTTTTTATATTGCAGTTATAATAATTGCCTTCAAGCCTGTCTATTATTTTTATTATTTAAATTATACTCTAAAATATTTAAACATAACTTTTTGGTTATTTTACTTCACAGATAATTTTAAATAGTATTTATTTCTTAAGGCATTCCTGAATGCATGCATTATGTGTGTTAGATCCGATGCCCCCTAATAAAGTGGCTTAAAGAGAGGAGGGAAGGAAATGCAGACGGATCGGCACCAATTTTATTTTTATTTTTTTCTTAAAAAAAGCCGGCTAGGGTTGACTAAAACTCTCCATTTCAATACATATACAAATTATCAATACAAAATAATTATTAAACATAACTGGATGCACAAGTAGTGTTTAGGAAAAATAAACTCATATATAACAATATAATTTTATATGAATATTAATCTTTTCACTCATTGAATAATCATTTACAATCAACATATATGCTTTATAATTAGTTTCCTCTCTTATTTGTGGTATTTTTTATTTACTTTGTAATACTTTAATATGAATTTTTGGGTGTTAATTGTTAGGCAAAGGTTGTCGTGGAGCTAACTTTGTTTTTTGTTTATTTTTCTCTGATAAATTATTCAAACTTTTAATTATTTGTTTTGAATTATCAAAAAAGATTAGTTTAGAATCTCTTAAGCCTGCTTTTGTTTTAGTATATTTTAAATTTTCTTTTTTTTCTTAGAGAACTTATGAATTACGTCACACTTACGTCACACTTTTTTTTATATAAGAATACGTTATAAATCAGTTTGGATAATAAAAAATACATCGTCATCTATAATTTATTGACCATAATATTATGTGTTCGATTCCCGCTGAATGCATTCTTGGAGAGGGGGCTGAACCTTTAGCCATCACTGTTTCCCCGCACTCCGGATTAGTCTCATAGCCGGCTCAAAGAGTCGAAGCTCGTGGGGATACCGGAGGGAGCCAACTCGTCTCAAAGAGATAATTAGGGTTGGGTAACTCCAAAAAAAAAAAAAGATTATATTTATTTTCTCTTTCAATAAATTTATATTATTTTCTACTAAAATTGTAAATGTCGTTAGATTAATATTTAATTAAATTTTTTTTGCGATAATATTTTTTATATTAGATGATGAATTGATTTTAAATAAATAATTTATTATATATATAATATTCATAATTACGTGATAGATAAGATGAGAGTTTTAATAATTTTTTGTAAGGTAGAATTAATAATTAATTCGTACCCATTTGTGATTGGATACCTGATGATTTATATATAAAAATAAAAGGTTAAAGATAGGTAAAATTTCTTGTGCTTCCTCTCTATTATTAAACATTGAAATTAAAGTGTTGATAGATTTTTATTTAGAAACTTAAACATTGAAATTCTGATAGTATTGCTATTTATATATGAAGATTTGATTTAACTTAAACTTATACATTGATGGAATCTTTTATTAATTTAAAATTCTTCACTCATAATTTTTATTCGTTTGGCCGTTTAATTTTATTGTAGGGAGAGATTATAGTTACTACCTCTTACTACTAAATCATAATTGTTGATTTCTATCAATCTAACTATTATAATTTATTGAAAATTAATAATTAATTAATAATATGACCTAATAAATTACAACCATTAGATTAACAAAGATCAACGGTTAAGATTTAGTAGTAAAAGATAGTAAGAAAAAGAGGTAATAACTATAAACTTTCCTGTATCACTGTATATTAATTTTTTTTTAAATCAATCTTAAGAAAGGAAAACAGTTTTGAACTGTGTGGCTTACTATTGGCCCAATACGGAGCCCATACTTTCTTATCAATGTAAAGCCCACTAAGTACAATTGACATCCCACTTCAAAAGGCCCATTTCAAACCCATTCGGTATTTGGCAAGTTTCCGCTACCGTTTGGGTATAAATTCATTTCCTTAAGTTTAATGATATTGTCTCTGTCAATAAATTTATCTCTGTCAACGATATTGTGTTAATATTTTCAATTTACAATTACATTCATCTTCATTATTTATGTTATCTGAAAAAAAAAAAACATGGATATCAATCCCACATGTAATTTCGGTAAACTATACGAATAAAGTGTTTACCCGAAAATAGAAAAAGAAACAAACAAGTAAAGAGTTTATTATGTGTACTCTCGAAAATTTTATATTTCTGTTCCTTGACTGTATTGCATTCAGTCAAAATTGCACGCAGAGATGATTTGTCAATGTTCGACGTGGACGGGAATTGATCCTCTCATGTAGAAAATTGATCATGTTATTTAATCACAACCACTAATTTAAAAATTATACATTTTTTTCTCTCTCATCTCATCATCATTCATCAATGAGTGGTTGGTTGTGATCAAATAACATGACAACATGACTACTTGTTCACATAAGAGGATCCATTCCCGACATCGACACCCATTTTTTCTAAAAATACAACATGTCCATGCTTCCTTGCCTATTACCGTGTAATTTAAAGTTTTCTCTGTAAAAGCTGACTACTTGGCTCTCCCATGGCTGTGATTTCGCTTTTTAACTTTAATTTTCCACTATCAATAAAATCATATGTACTTTTAATATAAAAAAATAAAATAAAATTCCTTCCTTCTTCGCCGATTTGTTTCTTTTGAGAGAGAATAAGAGATTGAATCGAGATATCAACAAGAGAAAAAACGATTATAGCTGATGGTGTAAATAGACGAGGGAGAAGAGGAAATAAAAAGAAAAAAAAAATTACGGGTTAGGTCTCGTGTATCTCACGCGCGCGACTTTTCTCCCTGCTAGGGCAATCACACGATATGAGTTTCTCAGAAGATTTTTATGGCGGTCATCGGAATAATTCACTCGATCCACAGGAATTAATTCGCAAAAGCATTAAACGGTCTAAGAATGGGGAGGAATTTTCCCCGGATTCATCCAATAGAGGAGCAAGCCTGGGCAACATCCAGGAACGCATACCTTCAGGAAAAATAAAATCCTTTGCTGAAGCACTTCGCTCAGATGCGAACACCATGGGGGAAGAGGATGCTTGGCAGGAGGATCTCACCGAAGAGGTGCATGAGCCACTCGATCCGTCCTTGGGGGTCATTGGCGAGATGGGATTCCAGACGATTTATGGGGAAGACGGCTCTGTTCGTATCCGATGCACTATGGAAGCTAAGCAACGTCTGCGCAGGCCTTGGAGGAACGCAATCATCATCAAACTGCTGGGGAAAAGAACTGGGGTTATGTATATAAAATCCAAATTGGAGAGACTCTGGGCAAAATCAGGACCCATTATGGTAGCTGATCTAGGAAATGACTTTTTCTCAGTCAAATTCTCCAGTGTGGAAGACCTGAACCTGGCGCTGACAGGAGGTCCTTGGGTGCTGATGGGCCATTACCTAGCCATAAGGAAATGGGAACCGTTTTTCAACCCTCACAAAGCCAACATTCATCGGGTTGCTGCTTGGGTACGCCTTCCAGGTATTCCACAAGAATTTTGTGTGCCTGCTTTTCTTAAACTCATAGGAAATACAGTTGGTAAAGTTCTGAAAGTAGATAAAACAACCTCTACTGGTGATCGAGGGAAATTTGCTAGACTTTGCGTAGAGCTTGACCTATCAAAATCCTTAAGAGGAGAATATATTTTGGAGGAGGAAATTTTCAAGGTAGAATATGAAGGGCTATATTTAATCTGTCTTCACTGTGGTAAATATGGCCATAATACGGAAAACTGTCCGGATAGTGTGAGAAGGCCAGAAGAAAATAACAGCCATGCTCCTAATGTGGCTGAGACAGCAAAAGCTTCAGCAAGCCAAGGTGTGGGCCCCTGGATGGTTGTACAAAAAAAGAATTACTCAAGGAATCAAGTCCCTAGGAAGACAGAAGAAAATGGGGAGAGAGTCTTTGGAGCTGATCTATCGAATAAAAAAAATCAGATTGGCCAGATGAAGGAGAATGGGAAGGATACAGGTTCCCCCAACCTGCAGAGCCCTAAGGCTAAAGCCCCTATAGGGCCGAAAGCTATTAATCTCAAGGAGAATAAAGGTGGAAATTCCCCCCCGAATAACTATCTAGCAGCCACTGCGAAATCACAAGTGGGAGTTAATAGAACCACTGGTAAGTCCAGAGTTAAATCCAAAGCAACAGATAAGGCCAAAACCTTTGTTTTCAAAGCTGTTACCCATCTAGCAGAAAATAGCTCTAGAATTCCAGAGCTCCCTTCATCCAAGTCTCCAACCAATAAGACTGAGTTGGGACAGGATTCCACCTCCTCTGTTGACTGCCTTAGTTGCAAAAATAAGGAAATTTCTCCTAATGAGGCAGTAAAGGACCTGTGTGTTAAGGTTTCTTCAAACAACATCGATGATATTGCAGCTATTCCTTCCCAGTGTGTCTTGCGTGATTTTAACAACAAGCCTGCTGATATGGAGATTGCCAATAGTACATATGTGAAGCCTGTCAGTGATGTTGTTCCCCCGGATATAAATGATCCTGATGGTATGGAGATGGAAAACATTATTGTCAATGATGTTGCAGAGCATATGATAGAGAGTGACCAGGTACTCTGTAATCCTGGAACCTCTTTAGTTATTAAATGAATTGTCTAGTGTGGAATTGCAGGGGTGCAGCTAAAAACTCATTCAAAACATCCCTGAGAAATTTCGTCCGTAGATATCAGATTGGTATGGTTGCTATATTGGAGCCTAGAATCAGTGGGAACAATGTCAAGAAGAAGATTAAGCAGCTGGGCTTTAACAATTTTATTGTGGAAGATGCTGTGGGTTTTTCTGGAGGTATCTGGCTTTTGTGGAAGGAGGATCTCTTTACTGTCTCGCTCATTGAAAAATCCAGACAATATATCCATGTGAAGTGCTCCATTAGAACTGGATGTTCTTTTCTTTTAACGGTGGTGTATGCTAATCCTAGAGAGGAATTGCGTGAAGAGCTCTGGGAAGATCTCAAGAGGCTTAGTGAGTCTGATTTGGGGCCTTGGGTCATGATGGGAGATTTTAACGAAATTGCTTCTGTTAAAGAGAAAAAAGGTGGTGCCCCGGTTAATCTTGCCAGATGTCAAAAATTCACTACCTTCCTGAATGACTGTAACGTCTTGGACCTTGGTTGCAGAGGGTCTCTTTTTACTTGGAGGGGGCCTAAGTGGCTTAACTTGGACAGGGTTTTTAAGAGGCTACATAGAGTCTGTGCTAGTGCGGATTGGAGGATTTTGTTTGGTGAAGCTTCGGTCAGATCTCTACCTAGACTGAACTCAGATCACAATCCTCTGTTGCTCAATTTCTTTCCAGAAGAGAGAACCTGGAAGGATAGGCCGTTTAGATTTCTAGCGGCTTGGCAATTACATTGCACTTTCCCTTATTTCCTCAAGTCTGTTTGGCGCCCCAATGTCAGGATAAATAATGGCCTTAGCAATATTGTGGACCCTCTAAAGTCGTGGAACAAGAGAGTGTTTGGGTGCATTCATGTTAGGAAAGAAGTCTTACTGAATAAACTCAAAGATATCCAAAACAACTTTCAAGACTATCCTGATCAGGTTCACACAGAACTGGACAAAGCTTTACAGGTAGAGCTTAACAGGGTTTTGGAACAAGAAGAAGCCTTTTGGTTCCAAAAGGCAAGATGCAATTGGATCAAAGATGGTGATCGGAATACTAAATTTTACCACACCACGACCATAATCAGAAGAGCTAGAAACAAAATCCTAGAGCTTAAAAATGATGAGGGACATTTTGTGCGTGATAAGGATAATCTGGAAAAGCTCATCCATTCTTTCTTTAACAATTTGTTCACAGAGGAAATTCCTAGCAGAATCTGGATGACTACTAACTCTACCTGGCCCGAGTTAGAAGCTGAAGATCTGGCTTCCTTAAAGGAGCCTATTACAGGCGCAAAGATTCAGGAAATCTTTTTCTCTATGAATGCTTTGAAAGCTCCTGGACCTGATGGCTTCTCGGCTTTTTTCTTCCAAAAAAATTGGGAGTTATTGAAGAATCAAGTAGCAGCCTGTGTGAAGCAGATCTGGACCAATCCCTCTGAAGTGAGAGATCTCAATAAAACATATTTGGTCCTCATCCCAAAGCTGGCTAAACCTGACAGAATATCTCAATTCCGTCCTATTGCCCTCTGTTCAGTGCTCTATAAAGGTATCAGTAAGCTTATTGTGGGAAAACTCAAACCTCTCCTTAGCAAGTTCATCTCCCCTCAGCAAGTTAGCTTTGTTCCAAATAGACAGATCCAAGATAACATTGTTATTGCCCAAGAGATGGTGCACTCTATGAGCAGAATGAAGGGTAAAAAGGGATTATTTACCATCAAAATTGATCTAGACAAAGCGTATGATCGCATGTCCTGGGATTTTATCAGAAATGTCCTGACTGAGGCTCACATACCTGAACCTTTGGTGAATCTAATTATGCACTGCATATCGTCAACTGAATTGGAAATTCTGTGGAATGGTACTAAGGCAGGAGGAATTCATCCAAGTAGAGGTTTGAGGCAAGGGGATCCCATTTCCCCCTATATATTTGTGCTCTGCATGGAAAAGCTATCTCATCTCATTGCTGATGCTATTGACAGAAGAGAGTGGAATCCCATGAGGGCTGGCAAAGGTGGGCCCTCTATCTCTCACCTCATGTTCGCGGATGACTTGCTTCTCTTTGGAGAAGCCAGCATTGCCCAGATCAACATTATTATGAGCTGTCTTGCAACTTTTGGTAATACGTCTGGTCAAAAGGTGAGTTATCTAAAATCCAATATATATTTCTCCAAGAATGTTCCCACTGACATTGTTGACTCCATTGTGGAAATTAGTGGTTTTGCACACTCAAAAAATCTTGGCAGATATCTTGGATATAAGATGAAACATGGTCGAGTGGATAAACAACATTATGGTGAAATCTTGGATAGAGTCAACAGTAGGTTACAAGGTTGGAAAAAGCAGTGTTTATCTATGGCGGGTCGTATTACTTTGGCCAAATCAGTTATTTCTGCCATCCCCATGTTCCATATGCAAAACAGCCTGCTTCCCATAGGAATCTGTGATGAGATTGAGAAAATGCAAAGAAACTTTATTTGGGGTGACACGGAGTCTAAAAGGAGGCACCATGCCATTGCTTGGGAGCACCTGAAGCTGCCTAAAGCTCAAGGAGGATCGGGGATCATTAATCTTAGATTACAGAATGAAGCATTTCTATAAAAATGTGCTTGGACTTTGTTAAATTCGCCTTCTCACCTATGGGCTCAAGTTCTGAAAGCAAAATATGGTCGTAATATTGACTTGTCAAAGGAGATTGTGTGTAAATCCTATGACTCTCATTTATGGAAGAGCCTTGGCAAGGTTTGGCCTGATATGATTGGCAATCTCACCTGGCAGGTTGGAAATGGAATGAAGATATCCTTCTAGAAGGACAATTGGGCAGGTTTAAGTCCCAATCTTCTAAGCTATACAATCAACCCCCTTCTCCTGAAGTAGTGGATCTCAAAGTCAATGACAATGCCTTTAGTTCTAGGGAGGGTTGGAATATGCAGTTTCTGTCGAACCATTTTGATGTGACTGTGATTAACAAGATTTTAGCTTTACCTCACCCTGAAGAGGAAGCTGAAGAAGATTTCGTTTCCTGGAGCAATTGGAAGCCAGGTACGTCCATTGTTAAAATGGCTTATGGGAATTTAACGAATTCGAGCAACAGTCCTACCACCTCAAACTGGGCTCGAATCTGGGATTGGAAAGGTAAAGAAAGAACAAAGATTCACTTGTGGAAAATGCTACACGATCGGATACTTACAAAGGAGAAGACAGCAAAGTGGAATGGCACGTCTAACTGCTGTCCTTTTTGCCCAGACAAGGTTGAATCCTGTTTACATGTCTTTAGGGATTGTGTTAAGGCTAAAAATATTTGGCTTCTGCTCTTACTGCTACCGCTGCCTGAAGAGTTTTTCAACACCGGTTGCTTTAAGGAATGGATGTCCTACAATCTGAATTATAAAAAAGGGCTTTTAAGGGATTGGAGGGACTATTTCTTTGTTATCTGCAATATTCTTTGGCTTTGGAGGAATAAAGCAATCCATGAAGAGGATTTCAAGAGACCGATTGACATTTCAGCATTTATTTCTGCTTCTGTTGAGGAATTGCAGCTTTGCAAGGACTCTAAAAATCTTGGTATTCTGTCTACGCTACCCTCTCCTTCCAGGTCTGGCTGGATTGCTCCTATACAAGACTATCTGAAACTGAATGTGGATGGTGCTACTGTTGGTCATAAAGATGCTTGTGGAGGGCTGTTGAGAGATTGGAGAGGCTCTTGGGTCAGTGGATTTTCGGTCTTCATTGGTTCCTGCAATCCCCTCCAAGCTGAATTGTGGGCTATTTTTCATGGCCTTTCTCATGCTTGGAATAAAGGTTGGAAGAAAATCTGTCTGGAATCAGATTCAACTCAAGCTTTAGGCTTGCTTACCTCTCATGGTAATGATACTCGAAAGCTCCCTTTGGTTGCTAAGATTCGAGTCTTACTCAATAAGGACTGGATTGTCTCAATGAATCATATCAAGAGATCCTGCAACATGTGTGCGGATTGGATGGCAAAGAGGGCTATGAATGATCACCATGGTTTTGTTTCTATTGCAACTCCCCACAGTGAACTTATCAACTTGCTTGAAGCCGACCTGTTGGATCCTGGCTACACCAACGCTGTCTCCTGAGAAGGATGTTCTGGCTGTGTCCAGATTTTTGTTTTTCTGGTTTCTGTCTTCTTTTTCTGCTTTGTTTTGTTTTTTCTGGTTTTCTGGGGCTTGACCCCTCTACTTTACCAAAAAAAAAAAAAAAAAAAAAAATTGAGAAAGGAAGAGGAAAGGGTGCCCAACAGATGAGGGAGAATATGAAAGAAGGAAAATTTTTTTTGAGAAAGTGAAGTCACATGACATTTAGATTTGAGATTTTATGAGCCGTTAGATCTTATTAAATCAAGGAAATGCGTGGTTTTAAACTTAGGTGTTAAATTAAAAAATTTGATACTCAAACTTAATTTTCGTTAATCTGACGGTTATAAGAAAAGAAGCATACAGAAGATAAAATCAAATGAGATCCCACATGCTTGGAAAGTGAGATCATTATTTGCCGGCTTTACAATTGTTCCATGGATAAAACCAAGTTTATTTTTGGATAAAAGAGCCATACTCATTGATCTGGCCCAAGAATGATAGTTTGATGGATCTAATGGTAGTGCAACAAGTATTAAAGCTGAACTTTCATTTGGATGTAAAAAGAAAGGGTTACATTGATTTGTATGAAAATCTCGAAGAGGATTAGCCATTGAAATCAAAAATGACAAAAAGCAAGAAAAGAAAAGAAATATTGAAAAAAAGAAAAGGATGGAAAGTTTGCAGCAGCGGAATTTTGGTTACCAGAGCCTAATATAGCTCTAATACCTTCTTACAATGATAACTTGATCTGATAAATTCCATATCACAATGAACAAGAAGAATAGAGAGGAGAAGCATACTGAATCTCATTGATTAAAGAAGAGATTATGAAAAAGATACAAAAGAAGTTAACATGACAGCTATTTATACAAGTAGCTGTAACTGACAAACTAACTATACTAACTATTACATGTGTATAATCAGTAAACAAATCAACTAATAAGCATGATACGTGTGAGATGCTTCTACGTATGCATAGCTTCATTGCTCAGCTGTTTATTGATCTGTAACAATTGTAATACGAAATTATGTAGTCCTGAGTCATGAGGCTTCTCAAATATAGAAACATATTCATTAAAAAAAAAATTGTGCTCCATTGGAGAAAATTGAATATGTTATCCGTGCCTCAGTTTTTTATTTGAATTATATATTTCGTTATAAATAATAGGGTTTATCATCTATCATTTAACATGACCACAAAAATTTTCCTACACTCACAACATTTTGTGGGGCCCGCAGCAAAAAAAAAAAAAAAAAAAACTTCGGCACGCAAAACGAATCTCTATAACATAACACAATCACTTTTCCTACAACATAACTCTTATAAAACCCTAAATAATAATACCAAAACTGTCAAGAAGCAAGTACAATCGGGAACATAAAAAAAAATGGTATCGCTTACAAAATTTTCTGTATAAAAAAAGACAAAATGGCATATAAATTGGCTCGATTGAACCTTTAATCTTTCCACTATATATGTTAATGCGTGATTTTGTTTTCTTAATATATTTTTTTTGCTCGAATTTAATTTTTTTATTTGTTATGATATAGAGTCCTTTTGTTTGGCCATCTAAAAAATGCAGTTTTTATGTTTTGCTTATTTTAGAAGTATTTTTTACAAAAGTTAAAACTTTTTAATTTTTAGAAAAATATTTAGTTTTTAAAAAAAAAAATACTTGGCTTTTGACTTATATTTTTTTTTTTAAGCTAAAATTTTTAGCTTTAAAAAAAAAAAAATTTTGATTTTTTTTGTAACTTTTGTTTATTTTAAAGCAAATATATGTAAACGAACTTATAGTGAAAAATATTTAAAAATATATATATATATAATATAGCTTTTGGAGAAAAAAAAAACAATTCAAACGGCCACATAGTCATTCGATCAGTTTTCCTCTATCTCGAGCCTCAAAATTTTAATTTTCCACTCTAATAATTATGATATTAGGTCGGATTTAGGATAGAAAATAATTTAAATGGGTATATAATTTGAATTTTGATGAAGATTTTGTAAGAAGGTTATGATTTTGAAGATGAGAAAAAATTGATTATTTTTTGGGATAAAATTTAATTTGATGTCTTGGTCAATGAATTTTGAGTGAGAGAGAGTTTAAAAGGGTCTAATTAGTGTGATGATCTGGAATTTTTTTTTTTAGTACAATCTGGAGGTATCCTCATTCAATCTCCTCCAGTCACCTTGTCCTCGGAGTACGGCTCTAAAGGCTAGTTCCTCGTTGAAACAACGGATTGCTTGAAGCAGGGTTTGAACTCCTGATTCAAGGAAACCCTTGGGAGCCTTGGGGGTTAAGAACTGGAATTTTTAGGTAAAAGGAAACTGATGACAAAATACTTAATTATATAAAAAAATTAAAAAAACGAGAAATTAAATTTAAAAAAATTATTAAAAGAACTAAAATCACGCATTAATCATAATAAAACGACTAAAATGCAATTAAACCTATAATTTATTGATAGAATTCTATTAAAAACATCACAACAAAGGCATAATGTCTAGGTAGACACAAACAACAGCTACATGTTTATTACTGGCAACTGATAAACGTAAAAAGGAAAACAAACACATACACATTTTATTGCTAGCATTTATTGGTGGAATTCGATGACTATGCACCTAATTAACCAAACCATACTAATTATATAAGCAATAGGAACATTGGTTTGGATAAAATAACAATTCATTAGCAAACTTAACCTAGCCACTTCCCCCAAAAAAGCCTTTAAGCTTTTTCACTTGGGCAGGATCAAGGAAAGTAGTCTTTGCCACCAAAGCAGAATCTAAATTATTGCCAAACAATGCAAGATCAAGGATCTGCGACCCAGGATTTGGGCTACTAAAAGTGAGAATCGCAGTGGCTCTTCCCCTACCAGCATTGATTTGAAAATGCAACAATCCTTGTGGGAAAATCATAATATCCCCTTTTGTAAGTGTCTTCACAAAAACGGAATTATCTGATGATATAAACCCAGCAGTTACGTGACCTTGCTCGATTATTATTAACTCAGAGGCACCTGAATGAGAGTGCATTGGGATTACACCACCTTCTTCTATGTCTAACCTTGCTACAGAGAATCCAAGCCCATTAACACCTGGAAATTCATCAACAAATGCTGGTGTTAATGCACCTTTGAAAAAGTTTGAGGTGTTTCCAGCTATCAAGTTAGAAAACACAAAGTCATCAACTGTTAGTGATGCTGGTGACTTGCATGGATACCCTGAAGGGTTTTCTGCACCCTTTAGGTCTGCTACACAGAAGTCTAGGATAGAAGCATTAAGGGAAGTTGGTAAGAGAAAAGCCAAGAGGAAAATGATACGAATCATCTTTGATCGATGAATGGTGTATTGGTATGAAGGGAACGTGGGAATGACGAGGTGTTATATATAATGCTTTAATGCTATACGTATACATAGGAACTATGTACTTGCATGCTTCAGCTTGAGCCTGAAGTTTTGGTACTTCATCAGCAGTATAGTAGCTGTAAATGCGAGTCAATCAAGCAACTTTAATTTGACTCAAGCTAATTTTTATTTTGGTAAAAATATTTCTCTTATAATAGAAAATAAATTATCAGAAAAATATTTTTATAGTTATGACAAAAATATTTATCTGTCATTATATTTAACTACTGTTAATACATTGTATAAATTTGAAATGAACCATTTTGCATGGGACTCACTTCTTTTTTTGTGAGATTCACTCCTTATTTTGTGAGAGTGACAAGCAACTTTTTTCTGTCAGGCAGAAAATTAAACCCATAAGTTATCTTCAACAATCTACAAAGATATCATTTTGGGATTTAAAGAAAAAAAATTCAGGATATTTTGAAAATTTATTTTTATTTTGTATCAAGAATTTTATTAAAATAACCAATTTATTTTTTTAAACTCCAAAACGATGTCGTTTTGGGATTATAGAAGATAGTTTTATCTTTGTAACAAGAGAAAAATTAATGCCACTTTAATTTTTTTTCTTGAACATACCAAAAACACAAAACAATCTGTAATTTGTCCAACAAAAGATAAATATAGTTTGTGATTTTAATGGATACAACAAAAGTAAAAGAAGTTTTTGACATTTTTTTGATTAATACATATAGTGACATATTTATTGATTGAGCAATAGTAGATATATAAATAATATTTTCATCAATGAATGCTTACATGAATCCCCCATATAAAAAAATGGAGAGGATTATATTTATAAATTTTGTATTTACAAACTACACTATGTATTCTCGGAAGTACACTTGGTTAAACCATGTACTTCTGGGAGTACATAGTGTAATTTGTAAAAATTTGAAAAAAGTTTGTAAACGGATCTTTCCCCATTAAAATTATTCACCAAAGAATTTCCCTTGATATGCACTCCATGTACAAAGAAAAGTCATCAATAGTTTTAGGGGTTGATGTTTATTATGTTTATATCCTACACATAGATAAAAGTGAATGAGACCTATATAAGATCATGTGAGGGAAAGAAAAAGAAAATATGGGCCTCATACATTTTATATGTATATAGTAGATAAAATTATCTTCTATAACATGAAAAACATTAATCACATAATTTTATAATTGATTCGGTATATGATTTTAATATTGATGAATTGCTGGCATAAAAATATTTTAGTCTATCATCTAATTTTGTGTTGACATGTCATTGAATTATATTAATATATAATATGATATTTTTAATTAATTAAATAATATAATAATACATCAGTAAATATAATTGTAAAGCTTAATAATGAAAATGTAAAAATATTTTACATAAAGAGTGAATCAAAATTAAATTCATAATACATTACTAATATAATAATTTTTTCTTTAATGAACCAAGCCTTCGAGAATTCCGCATATAAATTTTATTTATCAAGAGTTTTCCTTATTACACACTTCATGTGTATTAAAAATCATAAAGACTTTTATTAAGGAAAATTAGATGTAATTAGTCGATATATTATTATAAAAGGGTTTTTTTATTTATTTTATGTTTGATGGGTATCAATCGATGTCTAAAGTTCAAATAGATCCAATTAATTGGATTTCGGGTTTGAGTTTTTCTATAACTCTCGGGAATCCAACTCATTATCTTTTAGGCAAGTTAAATAAGACCTAAATGGAATACTAACCCTTGATGGAGGTATTTCATTTTAATGTTTCACTTTTATCAAAATATAAACATTTATTTAAAATAAAAGTATAAAAAATTACAAACACTTTTTTATATTGTACTTATAATAATTGCCTTCAGGTCTGTCTATTATTTTTGTAAAATTATATTCTAAAATATTTAAACATAATTTTTTTTATTTTACTTCATAGATAAAATAGTATTTATTTCTTAAGGTATTCCTTAATATATGCATTATGTATGCTAGATCCGAAGGCCCCTAAAAAAGTGGCTTAAAGAAAGGAGGGAAGGAAAAGCAGACAAGGGTCGGATTGGGTTCAATGTTGTTAAAATCGAGATCTTAAGTAAAATTGAAAGGGGATTAAAAAATCGTAAAACGTAAAATCGTAATGTAAAAAAATCGTAAAAAAGCGTAAAAATATTTGAAATATTATTAAAATTGTTTTGATGAAAAAAATCGTAAAAACGTAAAATCGTAATAATAAATCGAGATTTTAACAACAATGATTGGGTTGACTAAAATTCTCCATTTCAATACATATACAAATTATCAATACAAAATATTATTAAACACAACTGGATGCATAAGTAGTGTTTAGGAAAAATAAACTCATATATAACAATAATTATTATCATTTATCATCAACATGCTTTATAATTTGTTCCTTCTCTTATTTGTGGTACTTTTTCTTTACATTGTAATACTTTAATATAAATTTTTGGGTGTTTCTTTTGTAAAGGTTGTCATTGAGCCATCTTTGTTTTTTGTTTCTTTTTCTCTGATAAATTATTAAAATATTATACTTTTTTTTGAATTATGTATAAAGTTTAGTTTATATTAAGTCTGATTTTTGGTTTAGTATATTCTAAATTTTTACCATTTTTTCTCATAGAACTAATTATGTCACACTTTTTTATATAAAAATACGTTATAAATCAGTTTGGATAATAAAAAAATACATCGTCATCTATAACTAATTTTTTTTTTTTTGGTAATCTATAACTATTGACTATAAGTAAAGTTACATATTATGGATTAGTTTTACTTAAAGATTATATTTATTTTCTCTTTCAATGAATTTTTATTATTTTTTTACTAAAATTATAAGTGTCGTTAGATTATTTTTTAATTCAGTTTTTTGTGATAATATTTTTATATTAGATGATGAATTAATTTTAAATTAATCATATTATATATATATATATATATATATATATATATATATATATATATATATATATATATATAAGTGCGTGATAGTATAGGATGTGAATTTTAATATTGTTTTATAAGACATCGGATACCAGATGATTTATATACATATTGAAATTAAAGTGTTGTTAGATTTTTATTTAGAAACTTAAACATTGAAATTCTGATAGTATTACTCATAATATGAAGATTTGATTTAACGTAAACTTACACATTGATAGTATCTTTTATTGATTTAAATTCTTCACTCATAATTTTTGTAGATCTGGCCGTTTAGTTTTATTGCGTACTGTTATTTTTGTTTTGAATCAATCTTAAGAAAGGAAAACAGTTTTGAATTGTGTGGCTTACTACTAGCCCAATATAGAGCCCATACTTTCTTAACAAGTTACTTGCATATGGCCTATCTTTGGATAGAATCCCGATTGCATGTGATGCTTTTATCAGTCCTTTTCCAAAGTAAACGATAATAATAAAAAAGTAAGTTTGAGTAATTGAGGTCCTTCCTTAATCAGGGCAAAACTATACTTTTTAAGTCGGATTAAGTCGTCGGGGAAGCATATAAGGAGCCCACAAAGAGTAATAAAGAGTATGGAAAAGGGACAAAATGTACTGAAGTTTCAAAATGGCATATTTTCATTATATTTTTCTGTTTTATAAAAAAAAAAAAAATGTGTATTGAAAACTTTTCAAATATTATTATGGTTAGATCTTGCAAGACTAAGAGTAAGAAAACAATTTATAAATGTATAATAGAATAATACATTTACGGCATTATAATAATGTACAGTTTATAAAAGGTTAAAAGATGAAATTGAAAACCATATTTAGATTCATTTATTACATAGAGTCACATGGGTTGATTGTATATTACTCATTTTTGTTTGTTATAAAATCAACCCTTTGTAGTGAAATTTACATACATTAAATTAATAATATATGGGTCAGGATCATTTTACACCAGTGTAAGTTACACTCTCAATTAGGGGTGAAACTGGGCCGGGCCTACGGCTCGACCTACATCAGGCTAGACCTGACTTAGTATATTTTGTATAATAGGCCGGGCTCGGGCTTTAAAAAAGTCTGTTTAACAAGAAGGCCGTAGGCTCACTTTCAAAAGGTCGGGCCTATAAGCCTACAGGGTGACCTATATTGTACTATTTATTTTAAATAAAATAAAATAGAGTAAGTATGTCTTGAAGAAAAAATAAAGATATAAATTTAATCAATTGCAATTATTTATAACTTAATTATATTCGATTATATTTTAATAAAAATCTTACTTTATTTCTTATATAGGAGGAACCAACATCTCAACATGTTAGATTGTGTATATGAATATATTAAAAGATTTTTGGGAGAGGTTATACTTTCTACAAGCATCATGATGTGTTTGTTGGATTCATATAGTTATTTTAATTTACATAGTATGGATTTGTTTATCTGATGAAATATATGTTATTTAGTTTGAGCATTTTGCTTTTGAAAATGACTTAAATGCATATTGTATTAGTTTTGTTATGATTCATGATTCTGCTTGGACGTTGAAATTATGATTTTTGGTGTAGCAACAGAATTTGAGTACTTTGTAAAGTTGATTCATGGTTATGCTTAGAAGTTAAAAATTAACAGGCTAACGGGCCAAGCCAGGCCATTTATATTTTTATAAACAGGCCAAACTAGGCTAACAGTTAGACTCATACTAGGCTTGAGCCAGGCTAAATTGAAATTTTTTTACGTAGGCTTGAGCTTTTCGGGGCAAAGCTTGGCCCAGCCCAGCCCACTTTCACCCCTACTCTCAATGTTGATCATTGATTCCACTTATATCTAAGGGCTCTAATTTTTTAGTAATGTAAGTCATTGGGTGATCAATGATCAAGATTGAAGGTAAGATTTCTAACTCTTACACTGGTGTAAGAATATTCTGCATCTACACACAAATATATATATATATATATATATATATATATATGGGTTTAAATTATCTTACGTTAGCGAAGAGAATTCTCTTATACGAGCGAAACATTAAAAATCATGTCTTTCTTTTTTCTTTCTTTTTTCTTTTTTTAAAAAAAGTATGCATCAACCCGGGAGATTGGAAATTAAGATTCTCCAGCGACATTAATTGCCAAACCCTTCAAAACATAGCTACACTCAAATCTTAATTACGTTTAGTTTTGGAACAGAAAAATGGAAATTAAAATCAAACACGCAAATTTATTACTCCACATTGGCACAAGGAATTCACCTAGACCAAGTCTAATGAATTGAAACAACACAAGGAATAATGGATAGATCAGCACAACAATAACAATTCATAAGCATAAATCTAGCCACTGCCTCCAAGAACAGCCTTAAGCTTCTTCACTATTGCAGGATCAAGGAAAGTAGTCTTTGTCACTAAAGGAGTAGGGAAGCTGCTTGCAAACAATGCAAAATCAAGTATCTGAAGGCCTGGGTTTGCACTACTGAAAACAGCAAAAGCAACAGCGTTTGTCTTACCAGCAGCTATTTGAAAATGCAACAAACCTTGTGGGAAAACCATAAGCTCTCCCTTCTTCAGTGTCTTTATATAAACAGAGTTAGATGATGATATAAACCCTGCTGTGATATGACCTTGCTTCACTATTAGTAGTTCATTGGCACCAGGATGAGTGTGCAATGGGATAACACCACCAGGAGCAATGTCTAACCGTGCTGCTGATAAATCAAGACCATTAACACCTGGGAATTGAGCAACAAATGCAGGGGTCACAGCAGCTTTGATTAAATTTGAGATGTTTCCAGCTTCAGTTAAGCCAGAAAACACAAAGTCATCCGAAGTTACTGTAGCAGCTTTCTTGCATGGAAATCCTGCAGGGCCTTCTGAACCCATGAGGTCTGCTACACAAAAGTCTTGCACAGAAGCATGGGAAGTAGTGGATAAGAGAAGAGAAAGAAGTAAAACAATGTGAAGCATCTTGGTCCTATAAGAATATTGGCTTGAATATTGGGAATGTAAGATTGTGTAGCTATATAATGCTATTGTTATATTATATATAGGAACTTTTCTTGCAAGTTGGAGGCTTAAGATATTTTCATGCAGTGAGTAATGACAAGTTGCCAACTGCAAAATGGGAGCCATGATAACAACTTATGGATTGTAAAGAAAATTCCTGCTGATAAGGTCCCCCCAGTAGAATTAGACAGAGAACAAAAAAAGTCATTTTCATAATTAAACCATTTGGCGAGTAAATAAGGCACTAATTAGATAGGTACGTAGGGAATATATTTAGGTGCTAAAGTCAAAGTTTCTGTCTTAGTGAAAAAGGTTTATATTAATTCTGAAGTCATTGTTAGTAATTATAACATATCAGTCAATGTACATCATGTTGAGATAACCACCACAATTTTGTCATGTTTGTCAATCAGGTAATTATTATAAAGCTCACAGACAATGCAATTATTTTCCTTAATTTTGTCGAATAAGGAGATAATTTCAAAGCACTAAAGAAAAATTATTACATAATGACCTGAAAAGGAAACTAATTAGGATGTGGTCCAACATCACGTGGGGAAGAAGATGAAGCTCATACGCAGACATTTTGACAGCTAAAAGCAATACTGTTCTTTCAATAGGAATCATGTAGATTTGTGGATAAGAGGAAAGCCATTCCAGCTAAGATATCTTATCAGTATCATTCTGTATACACGACCTTATATTGCTTGCATTCATATCAAAGGACTAGTCTGTTAAGTTTAGACTTTCAACTGTTAATAGAAGGCCCAAAGTACTGCAAAATTAAGAACCCCTTCGGATAGTTTTAACATGGAGACAAGCATCTTACTGAAGTTTCTTGTTCACTAACCAGTCTAACATTACTCCCAATACAGGGACTAAAATGTAATTAAACGTAAATTTTATTGAGAGAAATCTAATAAAAACATGGCAACAAAGGTAAAATGTGTAATAGAAAGAAACAAGCGCTAAATGAGTATTAATTTGATTTATTGTTAATGATATTTCTGTACTATTATATTACTAAAAGTTCCTACATTTTTATAGTTATTGCCACCAATTTTATAAAATTGAGTCAATCAGGTTGCTGGATCACTAGTTGAATTATTAGAACTAGATGAATATATACCATGATTTAGTCTAACACAATTTCGAGAGTGTCATGGATAACTATCATTATTACTTTTGTATTTTATCATTTTAAATTTGGGGAAAATATTTATCCTTTTAAATAACACAACTTATATTATTTCATTCTCACAAAGAGGTAGGGCCCACACCTTAATTTTTTTTGTCAACTCTCTCTCCACCTTTATCTATCTTTTTTTTTTTTTTTTTAAAATGAAACAATTTTATATCTTTAAAATGACATACACTTTGCCCGATGCCACACCATAAAAAATATATTTATTTAAGTAAAGTGGAAGTGGACCGAAACCTCAAGCACACTACTTCAAGCCCACAAATGGTTTTGGTTTTGACAAACAACGTTTGGGAGTTAATATAAAAATACATGATCAATAGAGTGGTGAGAGAAACTGAGTTCGATTTACATCAAATATAATTTTAGAGAAAGACAAAAAGCTTTAAATGTGACTAAGCTCCAGTTCGGTATTAGACTCATGGTCAGTTCAAAGAATTGAAACTTATAGGAATACTGAAAACCGGCTCTACTAAAAGAGATAATTAGAATCAGTATAAAAAAAATAAAAAACACATGATTTGTCTGGTTTTCTATGAAGGTAACGATTTTTATTGTGAAGTCAAGCCTGTTTATAACGGTTGTTTAAAGTTATCATTTTATTATGCTCTCTCCGGATTAGTTATATGATGGGTTCATTAATTCACGTGTTGAACCAACCTATATGAGCCTGTTTTTATAACATGATGACAACAATCAAACTATTTTATTTTTTTCTACATAGAGAGAAGAAGCAGCCCAACAATCAAGCTACTTTATTGCTATAAAAAGTTTGATGACAATACATTAAAATTTAATTCCCATCATTTGGGAAACATTCAAACAATAGCAATATTGGAATCTTGGCATTTGGGACTGGAACTGAGCAATGTAAAATTAAAGGGAATCACACAAACATTTTATTACTGGCAATTATTGGTGGAATTCGATAACTTAGAACCTAACACCAAACAGGAACATTGGTTTGGATAAAACAGCAATTCATTAACACAAACCTAGCCAATACTCGCAAAAACCCCTTTAAGCTTTTTCACTTGGGCAGGATCAAGGAAGGTAGTCTTTTCCACAATGGCAGAATCTAAGTTGTTGCCAAAAAATGCAAAATCAAGGAGTTGCAGCCCAGAATTTTGTTCGGTTATTCAAGTGCTATGGAGTTCCATGTAAGTTGATCATGAACTAAGTGGACTGCATATAAACTGAAGGATCCATAGACTGATTGTTTTAAGGTTTTGAGTTGACATATTATATCCGATCCACTTATTATAATTAATATAATTTAACTCATTAGTAATAATTTCGTGCCATAAGAGAACAATCCTAGCGGGGGAAGTAGAATTGGCAAGCTGTTATATTTTACTGCATTAATGCTCCACAGAATGTGAACATGATTTTTCATGCTATTCCTTTGTATTCTCCGCTCCAAACTTTGTATTGGACAATAAGTAGCATCTAAAGGACCTTGGGATACACCACTCCAAAAGCTAGCTCAAAGGGTGGGAGTGCCCAAGACCTTATAAATTCCACGTTAGGTTCTCATATAACAATGTGGGACTATATATCTTAACATGCCCCCTCACGCAAGAGCCCTTTGGGCTAGAAGCGTGGAAATTGCACAGGCCCAATTTTTGGTTTACCTTTTTGTGCTTTTTTTTTATTTTAATTCCACTTTAAAGTGGGGGGCGGTGAGGAGTCACTCAAGTTTTGATACCACTTGATAAGAACCTCAAAGTTTATTTTTCGAAAGCAAAGCCATTTTCATGGCACGCAACCATGTATGGAAGTTTTACTCCTCCCGATGATCAAGATCCTCTGTTCCCAGTCTGGGAACGATGCAATACAATGGTATTGTCCTGGATTCATCGTTCCATTGATGAATCAATTTTGAAGTCCATTCTATGGATCGAATATGCTGCTGATGTGTGGCGTGACCTTTCTGAGCGATTCTCCCAATATGATGTGTTTAGAGTTGCGGATTTTCAAGATGAGATTCAACGTCTGCATTAGGGAGATAGAAGTGTTTCTGATTATTACACAGAAATGAAGACACTGTGTGATGAGTTTGACAATCTCAGTCCTTTGCCAAGATGATGTTGTGGAGCTCTTGATGAGATGCGACCTGGACGAGAACGTGATCAGGTAATCAGGTTCCTCAAAGGCCTGAATGATCAGTTCACACACGTCCGTTCATAAATCATGTTGATTCAACCATTACCTAACATGAACAAGGCGTTTTCACTTGTTACACAACAAGAACGTCAGCTTAATTCTGAAGTTCATGGATCTGCTGTCATGGAACCAAGAGCTTATTCTACAGATCAGCGTCGTCGAAATGGTAACTTCACTAAAGAGAAAGGTCCAAAGCCACGTGGAAATAGACTGTGCACATACTGCGGTAGAACCAATCACACGGTGGATACATGCTATATGAAGCATAGATATCCACCAGGTTTCAAATCGAGGCCTCGAAATGTTTCTGCAAATGCAGTTCTTGATGTTGTAAAGAACTTTGGGATATAGCATACAAAATGAACAATGATTCTCCTCATACTCATGACCATTTTATGTGTCATGTTATTTATTCTGCGGTTATACTGTTTCTAATAGTTTCAAATTTGTCAGTTCCCCTGTTGTCCCTGAAATTCTTTTCAGAAGGTAAAAGGAAAGGGGGGAAAAACAATGGTATTTCACTGGAAAGCTAATATGGACGGCAAAGTAGAAATGCCCTGATGAGAATTGGAAGACAGTGAAACAGCAGAATAATTATCGTGATATTATCTCTGCTTATTAAATAGGGATAAAAGTTGACAAAACCAAAACTACATGGACAGAAAAATCACTGCTGAGTGAGTACCACCTAATGATTAGTCTTTTTGTCAGTATAGGCTTACTAGATAAGCAAGAAGCAACCAACATGTTTTCAGAAGCAAACTATACTCTTCCGCACACCTCGAGGATTTGGTTTGAATTATGGCTCACGAAGGTCTTCCTATAAACATTGATTCTTCCATTAAGGCTAGCATCTTCAAATTACTTCGATCACCATGGGCCAATTCATCATTGACTTTGATATCATTTGTTGGGCAGGTGGGGGGAGCTCATGGCAGGAGGAGACCGTCATACGTAGACTAAGTGAGTAATGATATTAAGTGGATTTAGACACCACAATCAAACCCAAAATCTTAAAGCATTAGATATATGGATCCTTCCACTTATATAATACACACATAATCTATTCTTAACCAATATAAGACTTCCCTCACTCATACTTCATTCCTCAAAATCATATTAAAAAGAAAAACAAGATTCACTCACATATGTCACTGACCGGACCAGATACGGATGGGATGGCCCAATGCGTATTAAGCCCAAATCACACACGGTTGAGACTCTTTGAGAGGTTACTGGCCTGGGCCTGGTATTGCTGTTGGGGGATGAGCCTGAGCTCTTTGTCCTTCGTCCTTCACGTTGCTCCAGATGGGGGATACCTGCGAAGACACTCCGATGCTTAAGTCAGTATCAGAGGAAGGTGTTTATATTGTGAAAGTAAAGGATGATCGTACCTTGTGGTACAACGTATGTTTATATAGTAGTCGAGGTGTATGCTTGTAGGATGCATTTCTTCATGGTGAAGGCAAAGGTTCCTTGGTACCAACGTAGTGTGGCTGTAACAGCCCGTTACGTACCGGTATTGTTAACATTAATTATGATATTAAGCGCAGTTACAATCACAGCAGTTCATTTATGAAACGCGAATAAATTTTTTCCGATTATTACGCGAGCATTTAAAACATAAAAAGGCGTAATAATTAAAAGCTGTGACCGTAACCATAAACTCTTGCGGAAGACTTATTTAAACTATTTTTATCACTTACGTTACTTATTATAAGTTACTAAGGAGTTCCCATAAACTCACTTAGCCAATTTCCAACTTTACGTTTTACACCAATTCGAATATGTTACACTCTAAGTTTTTCTGCGACCAAACAGATCGCAACCAACCCTACTTCTCAGATTATATCTTTGTGTTACTTAATTCCCTTTTTAACAAGCTAAAATACGCTCAATTCGGAGCTCATTTGCTCCGGTTATCGCCGTTTGAAGTTGGATAAGCAATTAGCCCAAACAACCCCAAAAACAGCCCAAACCACTCACTTTGCCCGAATTACTGCACTCAATCGACTCAACCATTTGCTCTCAAATTTTTATCCTACAAACTAGACATCTCAAACTTCATTTTGACATATCACACGCTTAATTTGACGGAGAAACGAAGCGGGAATTAATTTCCCAAATCCGGTCCAGAATCTGCCTCAGGTGCAGGGGCACATGGGCAGTCCGTGTTTCTCTATTTATTTCAGGCCGAAGATCAACCCAGAATTTCCTCAAATTTTGACACAAGGTAGAGGACATCTCAACCTTCAAAATGACTTATGGCACGTCCCTAGGGGACCTCTATAGAGGGAGATATGCTCTTCCGAATTTCGCCTAAAATCTGCCAATTCTACAGAAAATTCGCCAGAGTTTCCTTTGTTTTTCCAATAATCCCAAATTTGTAAAAGATCATTTAAAACCTCAATGTACCTAATAAACACATGATAATACAGTAATAATCCAATGGGTGGCACACACAAGGACCAACAACGCCTTGGGGCACTTACAACCCAATCCAGTTTATAGTTATTAAACATAGAGTCCATATTAATCATTCTTAAGTAGTTGCAATCACTAACACATTTTTCATGCATATTTCCATCATACATATTATCATAACCTAAAATAGGCCTAAGGCCCTTCCATCATAATTAGACATGCATCAATACTATTACAATATGGCTTTACAAATTACAACTTGAAACTAAAACTTCAAATTACATTCTTCTAAAATTTCGACTTAATTAAAAGACAACATAACCAAATACATCACTACTAGACTTAGGCAAAATGGCATGAACAAGATGCTAATGAAGCTACTAATAAATACAAATGACATGTTCATGCCCTAAGTCTAGCCTAGGCCACACGGCCAACAAAATGCAAAATAAGAAGCGCTCCACCGCTCACTCTGCGGGCCTCTTGCCCGAGGCTCCTGCTCCACTGCTACCTCCTGAAATAAATGCCCCGAGACGGGGTGAGATATACGAATATATCTCAGTAACCAAGAGGTTCTGGAGAAAACTCCACCCAATGGTTCACTTCGATGCATATCAATAGAATACAACAACCACTTTGAAAACGGGATATAGCATGGGATTTAGAGAAGGGGGAATATAAAGAAAACAAAATACGACGATACGGGATGGTAACCCCAATTCCACGTACGCCCTCGGCATATATAAGCCTATGGGTATCATCCAAGGTGTGTTCACAGAAACCACAACCATGATGCCCAAACCAACCAAAACGCCAAAGACATTCCTAGTGTGCTCCTACCCGGATCACACACCATGACCGCAGTCAACTGGAACTCCCTCCTGGAGACCTATCCAGCGGAAGTCCGAAAATGCCCGAAGGCGAATAAAACTGTCTACTGGCCAGAGACTCGGTACATAAGTACCCATAGCAATAATGCATGCATGCTCATGTGTTCTATACTATTCATACACACTTCCTACCGTTGCCATCAACTGGCAAGGTGGAACAGAAAAGGGGAACAAGCCCCAGTACCAAGAGGTTACCTTAATTTGCGTTTCCACAAGCTCCGCAGCAGCTTATCCCTCAACTCGGTACACAGCGGAATGCCTACACAGAGGACATTCCCAATCACTCTCAGTTCAACCCATACACGTTAATTTATAATTACACATGTAATGAACCAATTTCTTACCTCAATCCACTTGGTCCCGGACCAAGGGCAATTCACTGATTCAAGATTCGGGATTCAGGTCGACGTACGGCAACCTATACAATAACGTACATCCATCAGTACTCGTCAAATAGTATCAAAACGCAAAAACACAAAAATCCTCCCCATCCTCCCTTGATGGTTCGGCCATTGTAGTGTAAATGTGAGATTTATTTTTCTAAATTTTCTTTCTCATTTTGTTACGTCTCATTAGGTTGTCAATAGGCCGGTTCAAGTGCCGGTTCGTCATTTTCGCGTCGAATTACATCAAAACGCGAAAATCGCCAAATCACCCCTTTTCCCCTTGGAGGTTCGGCCATGTAGGTGTAAATTTGAGATTTATTTTCCTAAATTTTCTTTCTCATTTTATAACACTCCCTTAGGTTGTTTAGAGGCTAGTTCAATCGTCGTTTTTCCGTTTTTCGACATTTACGCATCGTTTTGCGAAATATTTCATTCTGGGCTCATTTAGGTCTCTAACAGAATTCATTTTTCTCCATTGATTCAAACACTCTCCAAGCACAACACAACCCATCTAAGCACCATATAACTACACAAATCATTATCCAATTCATTTTTCAACATCAATTCCTCAATCTTTCCTCAAAGAATCGAATTTTAACCTATGGCATTCCAAGGAATTTCCATACAACTTTAATCATTCCAACCTTCATACAACCTATTATATCATCATACCATCATGCCACAATTCATCAAACAAGTCTCAACACCAAAATTCACAAGTCCAAAATCATGATCATCAAATTTTTCTAAGTTAAATTCATCAATTTTCACCAATAAATTTCATCGCATTTCTAGCTCTAATACATCATTCTAACACATTATCATCTAATACACATTTTCAAATTGAGCTCTCTAACACAACACATCATCAAATCAAGCTTTAGGTTTCCAAAAATTCAATCACAATTAAACCATGTAAATGGGATGGAAACATACTCACAACAAAGGCTAGAAGCTAACCCAAGACTCCTCCAAGCAATGGAAGATCAAAAAGCTCCATGGACAACCATTTTTTCTCCAAAATTTCGTGGCTGTAAATGGCCAATATCTCCCCAAATACACGGTTTCAAGGCTCAAGAGTGGTACCAATGTGTTTAGAAGGTTGTTTCCAACAAATTTCAACACAAAAATCACTTGATTTGGTTAAGAAATGATCAAGTTATGGTGAAAAGAAAATTTGAATGCAAATGGGGTTTTTGGGGGAGGGGGCTGCGGGTTTCATGAAGAAGAAGGGAGGAAAGTGATGCATGAATAGTGCCAAGCACATGTGGCTTAAGTCACTTAAGTGGGGTGGGTCCCACCGCCACCTCACGCGATTTAAAACTAATCCGAATTTTCCTCCGATTCCACTAAACGTCCGTAAATTCACAACCTATTTAGAAACTCAAATTTTTAACATTAACTATTCCCCTTTAATTAGGCTTGATCAGATGAATTAAGAGTCCTCCATTCGTTCGGAGAAAACACTGTTTTAAGCTATTACGCGCGCCATTGGCACGCTTCCCCAAACTGTCTTAATTTCATCGAATATTATAAGAAATCATATTTCCTAACTCATTAGACCATTTTTAACTCATATTTGAAACCTAGAGCTCAAAATTCAACTGGCACGTTTTACGGTGCAATCGTAACGCGATATTTTTACCCGCGAAAAACACTATTCACTGATTTTTCTGAAACTTGCCCATCCACTCAATTTTTCGTTCTGAACCCATTTCCAGGGTTATTTTTACCATATGAGACCTTCTACTCAATTTTTATCTTCCTAGGGTTGCGTGTTGGCTAATTACCGTTTTGCCCTTTCTTTGTATTTTGGCCAAATCTTTAGGATTTTCACTAATCCATCACTTGATTGCTCACTTAATATTTTAATTACTTGATTTAAAATCGTGAGGTGTTATAGTGGCTGTCAGTGTTTAAATGTTGAGGAGCTTGCCGCCAAAGGGTCTAGTAGTAGAGTCATAGCGAGCTGCAGCTGTCCGTAGTTTACTGGTGTGAGGGCGCGGTGGTGTTGCCTTGGCCCTTAAGTTTACTGTCTGTAGAAGGTATCCTGTTGCGTGGGGAACAAGTACATCCTGCATGTCGTGAGGAGGTATTGCGCCGGGTAGGACGCGATAAGGTTATCGCACTGTTGTGCCGCGATAGGATTATCGCGTCTGTGCCTGACTTTTATGCCTTTATTCTGGGTCCTATATAGACTTGGGCTTTCATGTGTTTATTGGGCCCTGGTTAGGCCTATATTATATTCGAATCAGTCACAAAACATAAATTTAATCAAATTTACAATATTAACGTGGTAGGCCACTGTGGGAAAAAAGAAAACACAAAAACAAAAAACTAAGGGTCTGTTTGGTAATTGTTTTAGAAAACAGTTTTTTTAATTTTAAGAATAAAAAAAAAAGGGAAAAACAAATATTATGTTGTAGGAAAAATTCTTAAGTCATGTCATAGAGACAATCAATCGTGAGGTCCACCATTTTTAAAACAAAAGAAAATTAAAAAAGTTGATGGGCCCACTTTTATGTTTCTGTAGGAAAATTCTTGTGTCATATGAAAGCTAGAAAACATTACCAAAAAAAAAACTAGTTTGACAGATGGTGTTTTTTGAAAATGATTCTCAAAACAGTATTTGTTTTTAACTTTTAGAACTGAAATTTGAAAATACCTAATAGGTGTTTTTTTTTGTTTTGAATTTCTATTCTTACAAAAATGAAAAGCACGAGAACAATTTGTTTTCATTAATGATATGATTGTAATTAGTGTTTCTCTATTCTAGGAAAGAATATAACTTATATGGGTTATGTTTATCTCATTTTACATGAGATAAACAATTTTTATACGCACACAAAAAGGAGGTTGTGTCTCATCACTCTTTTTTCTCTCTCCTCTTATCTGTAGGTCTCACTTATACTTTTATTTCTTCAACATGAAGTAATTTTTTTCTTACAACATAAGAAAAATATATCCCCTTTTATATTCAAAGAAATAAAGCGATGGGCCCATCACCACAAAAATGGCAGCACAATTATCGAAGTGTTTATAGCATAAGATAATACTCTCCTATAACATAGACTATTATTTCTCTTGTAATTAATTAGCACTCTTATGTATTAGGTTTCGACACTCGTTTATTGAAATTTGTTTGGGTACATTAATTAAATGGATTTTTTTACTTTAAAAACATATTCTTAAAACACAATGACAAGCAGGTTTTTTTGTTTTATAATCTTTAAAACTCTTTTTAAAATTAATTTACCAAATATTTTTTTTTCTTCTCTAGCTTTGAAAATGAACTCTTAAAAACTATTTTATAAAAGTTTTTAAAAAAAAACACATTGTATTATCTCATTAGTTGGAGTCGCCTACATCCTTTAAAGATGTAATTGTGATTGTGTTTTCTAATGAATTTTCTTAAATAATTTTTTCAGTGTTTGGTCTATTTCAAATTAGTGAGTTTTTATCCAAAAAAACAAAAATCAATATAGCTATACTCTCAATATATTTGTACCATCGCAAAACAAAGTCGAATAACTTCTATGACATGTATCAATAATACTCGGTGAAAAGGACATTTCTCATTTCCTGGTTGTGGAGGTATTTTGGCTGTTACCCGCAATGGACAACAGATATTTATCTAGGCCCAACCTGGAAATTCTTATTTCTTCCTCTGTCTTCACAAATATTCAGATTAACCCCTCACGGCAATAGATAAAATTACCTCCAGATGTCCCGAAGAAGCAACCATAAGTACAATTATATACATAATATAAATAGCAAATAATAATAAGGTAATGTTTCTCATACGGAATCATTACGATACATACTACACAACAAATGAAAGTGGGCGAGAGAAAGAGAAAGAAAAATAAATACCAGTTATTATATTTGAATTAAAATCTCTGACAACATATATCTGTAAAGATAGCATTACTGTTTTAGGATATAGCTTCTGTCAACAATAAAATTATAACGTCCTTGTCCTGGGTACTCCACTGACTGAGCTTAAGGAAAAGTCATACACTCCATTTCAATATAGCACGACTCAAAACCTTCTACTTGTTGAATAATATATGACTGTGGAATATGGATCTGTAGCGTGAAGGGTGTCAAAAAATTTGAACAATTTGACATTTATTCACTTATTTGAAAATAATAATAATAAAGAGTGTGGAGAAGTATGTGAATTTAGTGAATGATGATGTCATTTGGTGCATCCCAAAAATATATGATAACTGGAAGTTTATACATGTTATTGACCTACAAATGTCACCATTTCCAAGCTAATGGTATTTGACTAAATAGGAATTGATCACTCGAGAAATGGTGTTTGTACAATCTTTAGATGAAAAAAAAATTCAAATACATTAATTGTTAGGATAAGATCACCTTTGATCTTATTCTTCAACTAATGAAGACCAAGTCTTTAGGAAGAGTTTGTTAATATCTTGTATCTGTATAGTTTAGTTAAGATAGTTTGTTTGTTCTCCATATAGTATTGTTACGATAGTATTAGTATTAGTTTGTTTGTTCTCCATATTAGTATCTGTATAGTCTTAGTATCTGTAACAATACTATATGGAGAACAAACAAACTATCTTAACCAAACTATACAGATACAAGATATTAACAAACTCTTCTTAAAGACTTGGTCTTCATTAGTTGAAGAATAAGATCAAAGGTGATCTTATCCTAACATTAATTGGTGTCCATTGTCATGCAATGACATAAAAAAATTGTGAGAAGTGTACGAGTAAAGTTATCATTATTTTCTATCTACCCTGCACTAAGAAATTGGAGTTGAAGCCAATTGAAACTTATCGTCAAAAGAAGCAGATGCATGAGTTCATCACTATATGGCAGTCTCGGTACTTTCCTGCCCCAAAATTTATCACTTAATTTAACTCTTCCCGGTTTCCTCTGAATATCCTGTAAAGCAATCTGGAAATGTCAGAGGTTTTTTTTTTTCTTCTACATGTAGATAAGATGAAAAAAAAACACAAACACACACACTTCAATGTTAAGTTACTATGATACCAACTAGGACGTAGAGGGAGTATAAAAAAGAAGATACCATTATTGTTTGGATCGTTAGTAAAGAATTAATTCAATTCAAAAGTTTAAGTTAATAGATAAATTTTTTTTAATAATTTATATTATTCTCTAACATTTTTTCTCACATGAAAATTCAGTAGACTTAAAAGGTGAACAATGCACAGACCCACCTATATGTGCTAAGAAAATTTCACAAGAAAAAATTGAAAACAACAAAAATCGAACTCGAGACATCAAAACTCTCAAACCATGTAAAGTCTTCGTGATATGTCACATCTTATTATACTTATGAGGGATACTTCAATGTTAGATGTCTTTCCCTCTTGTGATTATTATTAATGGAAATTTCTGTTATAATTACGGTACGTGCATTAAATTGCATCACTTATCCAACCACTAAGTATTTATTCCCCATAAGTCGAATGTTGAATTATGCAGATATTATATTAAGTTATTCTAAATTCTATGATCCAAGTTTTTTTATTTAAATTTTTGGTACCTAAAGAGAAAACCAGCATAAAATGTGTTGGAAAGAGAATATTTTATTGAAAACAAGTTAATAATCCATTATATGCTAAAACAAATTATACAAGTGAGGAAGTGCATAGAGACAAGTCTGATTCCAGTCAAAGAGGAAAAAAGAAAAACCTCTCAGGTGATATTTATAAGCCTGCAATGAAGCAGCACACAGTCAGCCTGCAAATACTTAACAAATAACAAATATGGAAAGAGATGAGCTCAAATGAAATGTAATTCGGGAAATTTTTGGGGTTAATGAATGAAAGGCTCAGTTAGGTGTGTCAAAATAAAGGAGAAGAGCATGTGTTTTGGGGCAGAGGAGCAGAGTGTGAACAGTTTTAACCTCAGAGTGCACTTTCCTGACACCTCCTGCCAACTAGCTAGAGGGAAAGACAAGTGCTTTCAATTGCAACAAACAACTCCGAACCTCCCTCTACCCGATAGTCTTTAACTTGCACTGTCCAAAGTAAACTTTTAAAGGTTAAAAATAATATAATCTTCAAGAGATAGATAGAGAAAATAAATTAAAAAAAAAAGTCCTTTCGCTTCCTGTCATTTTCATATTTATTTTTTTGAATAAAGTGTGTGTCATTTTAAAGGATGTAAAATTGTGTCATTTTAAGAGATAGATAAAGAATGAAAGAGATGACAAAAAAATAAAAGTATGGTCGCACTTCTTTGTAAAAGTAAAATAATATATATTATATCATTTAAAATAATAAATATTTTTCCCTTAATTTTTACAGTAATAGAAAAAATTGTCAACCAACTCAAACTTTCATGTGATTAGTTACCACAAAGTTGGGAGTTTGAAGTTAAACCTACAAAAAAAAATCATTGCACTTAATCATCATTTCATGAGGTTTGTTAGTTATTAGTTAAACCTAACAAAAAAAAACCAAAAAGTTATAATGTATAAAGAAAGAATTAAATATCTCTCGTGTCATAAGAGATAATTTATCTTCTATATATAGAGAAAAATAGAGTTTTATAAAAGTTATCTTGTAGGAAAAGTGATTGTGTAATATTATAGAGATTCGTTTTGCGTGCCGTAATTTTCTTTTTTTCTTTTTTCTTCAAAAAATGTGGGCCCCACAAAATGTTGTGTGTATAAGAAAGTTTGTTGTGTCATGTTAAATGATAAATGCAAACCCCATAAAAATATAAGGTACTTATATTTTCTTTTTTTCTCCTTCTCTTTATATAACTCCACATGAGTCCACACATTTTTATATATGTAAGAAATAATTTATAATTTATAAATGAGATAAATCAAATTCATAAAAAAAAATCACTAATAAACAAATAAGTAAAGGGTTATGTTATACTGACACCTAGGGGTGTTAACGGGCCGAGCCGAGCCGAGCTTTGGTCTTAAAAGGCTAAGCCTATATTTAAATGTGTCAGCCTGGCTAAGCCTGTTACCTGTCACGAATATAATTTCAGCATGTGGCCTGTATTATTTACAAAAAATGAAAGCTTGCTTTAGCCTGTTTAAAAAGAAATAAGACAAAGACCCAATGGGTGCAGCTCAGTTGGTAACTTGGCGCTGAGTTAGTGGGGTTGGATATGTGTTCGATTCCCGTTGAATGCATTCTTGGGGAGGGGGCTGAACCTTTAGCCATCACTGTTCCCCCGCACTCCGGATTAGTCTCATAGCCGGCTCAAAGAGTCGAAGCTCGTGGGGATACCGGAGGGAGCCAACTCGTCTCAAAGAGATAATTAGAGTTGGGTAACTCCAAAAAAAAAAAAAAATAAGACAACAAAAATGTATTCAAACAAAATATACAATCAACAACACTAGTAATTCCATAAATATTCATAAATTTAATGTATATCTAAATAGCATAATATAAAATAAAATCATTCAAAAAGTCTGTTTAATTAATAAAATGGAATGAAATGGATTGAGGAGAGAGAGGGGGGTTATCACAAGTAGTACAAAAATATAAAAAATTAATATATTAGGCAAGCCTGAGAGGCTCTAAGGCCGAGCCTTTGAATTGGAGCCTTAAGCCTTTTTATTAAACGAGCTTTTATACAAGTCCAAGCCTGGGTCCAACAATCAATTTTAGACATGTAAGCTCAGGCCTTCAAGAGCCGAGCCAAAGGCTCCTGTAAGGCCCCTGGCTCGTTTAGCACCCCTACCGATAGCGACACATAACAAGACATGATACTTTGATACATTAATTTTAAAAAATATTAGATTTCGATATGTTAGAACATGTTTTGATATTAAATAATATATAATAATTTAACAAAAAATAAAAAAAAATTTATATAGCATATATTATATTTAAATAATATTTTAAATTTTAAATTTATATAGTGTATAAAAATAAACTTATAATACCTATCAATTTTGAAAAAAAAACAAAAAATATAAATATTTACTATTACATTTTTAAATTGAAAATTTCTTATACATTTTAGTAAAATTTATTAGTATTCATTTTTAAATTTTATCATATCAATTTGAAAAACATTGATTAATTTTTTTATTATATTCAAAATTTAATATTGGAGTGTATTAAAATATAGAAGCGAAAAATGTCGTACACGCAACTTCAAATTTTTTAAGTGCGGATGCAGCATAGTTAAAAGGTTATCATGACTGTACCCAAATGAAACTTTAGAGGCCAAATTGACTGTAGACCAATTTTTACTGACGAAAGTGAGGCACATAATAGGAGAAAATGTAAAAGGGAAAAGCATCAATCCGTACCCCAAAAAAAAAAAAAGAAGAAGCAGGTTTGAGTTCCAGCTATGGCCTCCGTATCTATCAATAAGATAATGCCACACATGCTTAAGCCAAAAAAAGATTAAAAATGACACGTACGAGACTTTTTCTCTTATTAAAAAGTTACCATACCCTCGGATTGCAAAAGAGATTGATATAGATATATAGGCATATATAGCCACTACTATTGCTGAGCAGCTTACACTTCACATAATCGTATGGGCACTATTTTCCATGACTGATGTGGAGACAGCAGAACCAAAGGTGCATGAACACTAACATGCATTTGAATTTATTTTTTCCTTCTTTCCTTTGTACATTTGTTTATGGATTTCTGTAAAGACGTCAGAGACAAGGGCAGCAACAAAGGCAGCTGCAGAGAAAAAAACAGAAGCAACAGAGGTGCAGTCATTATAAGAGCAGACTCACTCACTCACTCACTCATCCAGCACATAGAGAAATTGAGAGGAGGTGGCAGAAAGCCAGAAGCATCATCAGACTATCACAGCCATTAGTACTATCCATGCACAGGAGAAGAATCTGCCTCCTACCCATTAAAATTTATTTAAAACAAAACACACCCCTTAAAAAAAACCATCATCCCAACTAGAGAAAAACCCTTCTTTTTTTTGAGTCTTTGAAATCTTATATATTGTTCATCTTCATACTCTTTCTTTTGGCCATCAACATGATTAGTGCAAGTGCTAGAAATAGGTCTCCATTCACAGCAACTCAGTGGCAAGAACTTGAACAACAAGCTCTTGTTTTTAAATACATGGTAACAGGAACACCCATCCCACCAGATCTCATCTACTCTATTAAAAGAAGTCTAGACTCTTCAATATCTTCAAGACTCTTCCCACATCATCCAAGTAAGTTCTTTTTTTTTTTTTTTTGGAACAATCCAAGTAAGTGTTTTTAATTTGTTTTTCTTTTTAGAATACAGTATTGGTTATTATTTTATATATCTACTTTTTTATGAGGGACAAAATAAAATTTAGAGCCTGGTTTGTCATAACTCTCTCTGGCTGCAGTTGGGTGGGGATGTTTTGAAATGGGTTTTGGCAGAAAAGTAGACCCAGAACCTGGAAGGTGCAGAAGAACAGATGGCAAGAAATGGAGATGCTCAAAGGAAGCATATCCAGACTCCAAGTACTGTGAAAGACACATGCACAGAGGCAGAAACCGTTCAAGAAAGCCTGTGGAAGTTTCTTCAACAAGCAGCACCGCCACAAGCACCACACAAACAATCCCATCATATAACAGAAATCTTTCCTTGAGCAACACCAACATTCCTTCGGCATCTTCTTTTCCTTTCTCTCCATTGCCCTCATCTATGTCCTGTGACTCCCAACCCTTTTCACAATCTTACCAAAACTCTTCTCTAAACCCCTTCTTTTACACCCAATCAACCTCTTCTAGACCACCTGATTCTGATTTTCCACCTCAAGATGCCACTACTCATCAGCTACTTATGGACTCTGGGTCTTATTCTCAGGATGAAAAGGATTATAGGTATGTAGAAAACCAAACAAGAAAAAAAAAATGACTACTTTTTTCTTGTTTTGTTCTTTCTCTTAGTTGTTGTGTTCTACTTGATTATATTCTTGGTGGCAGGAACGTTCATGGAATAAGGGAGGGTGTGGATGAACGAGCTTTCTTCCCAGAAGCTTCAGGGTCTGCTAGGAATTATCCTGACTCATATCAACAACTATCAATGAGCTCTTATAAGTCCTATTCAAACTCCCAATTTCAGAACATCAATGATAACCCAAGACAGCAAGAGCAACATTGTTTTGTTTTGGGTACTGACTTCAAATCAACAAGACCAAGCAAAGAGAAAGAAACTACTGAGACAACCCAAAGACCCCTTCACCATTTCTTTGGGGAATGGCCACCAAAGAACACAGATTCCTGGCTAGATCTTGCTTCCAACTCCAGAATCCCAACCGGTGATGATCCTGCTTTCTTCTTATATATTATCATAAATTTTTTTCTTTCTTTTTTAATATTGCGCTTCTTGCTTACCTATAAATTACTTATACTTATTTAGTCTCCTTTATGCTTGGCAGATGAATGACGCTTTTGATTATGAGCTGGTGAATACGGCCAAGAGAGACTTATTGATAAAGATCAATGTTTTGTGGCTGGGGTGAATTTTCTTTTGCAAAAGGTGTGATGTTATTTGTGTTATGTAGGGGACCACTTAAGGATTTGTGTCTTTGCTTTTTTTCTTGATATTTATATGCTTCTTCCTTCTCCTTGAAGAAAAGTGAAAAAAAAAAAAAAAAAAAAAACATGTCTCAGATTTGCACACTTAGTTGTTTGACTGGAAAGCACATTATGTTGGCTATGCAGTCTGCTTTTTTTAATGGGTGGTAGCAAGTACAATTCAAATTAGCTCTGTTGCTTGTGCTTGTTCTGAACCTTTCTTATGTGCATGGACCCAGCACACAACATGTGCAATCAATATTTGCATATTACCACTATTAGGATTAGGAGGGAGGGACACTTTCGCCCCAACAAAATTCTATCTAACTACTTCAAATGACTAGAGTAGTGACTGGAGATTTAGCAGCATTTAAGGTTTCAAACTTTGCATCAATATTTCATTGTTCATTCATTTGGATATTTAGATTTTGCTTTGTTTCATAACCACCAACGTGGGTTTAAGCATTTTATCCTTAACAATCTAACCGCTATGTTCTATAATGTCTCTCGGTCAAATATACAATATAATCTAGATAGTGAAAACGTGTGGTCTTGGAATTCTTCAGAGTTCTTCAAAATTTCTATTCTAACAAAAGCCTTTAACAAAGAAAAAAGTCACAACAGAAGAGTACTATTGTACTACTTAGTCCCTCCACCCAGAGGGGTATTTATTTGTTTGCAAATTACAATTCTCTCCTGCCCCACTTTTTATGTCTGAATTATATCTATTATTTGGGATATATTTCAAATGTAATGCTTGTGTCCAAAAAAACCTATTTCTACTCAAAATTTTACATACTAAATATGACTAGCATAGCAAAAATCGTTGTCTAATTTTCAAGTGAATCTATATAATTGGAGGATATTGATGGTTTAGGTCAAACATGTCAGCTTAATTGGCCTATAAGTTTTAGGTCTTTACTCGTAACGGACGGTTCCAGTTGAATGGAATATGCCTATTTTGACAGTATTACTGTAACCTTAAAAAAAAATAAACAAACTGTGTTTGGGGATTGCTGATCCTCTTGTTAGCTTTTGGTAAGATGTTTCATGTGAGTAACGTTACCTTAACAGAATTTGTCCCCAAGACACCAAACAAATATTGAGGTTGTGTCTAACATAAACTCAGCTATTATTCTATACATATTACGAAAAAATAAATAAATTGAGGTTGTGGCTACCAAAAATTCAGATATTGTTCTATACATATTGCCAAAAAAACCATCCTTGGTTTTATAGAAATCTGTAAGCAACCCAATGTATAAACTATCTTAATTCTTTTCTGTTGGGTACAGTAGAAAACTGAAAACCCAAAAGAAAAAAAATAAAATTCCGAGACCCCATGAATGTGAATATTCTAAACTATCTTTACCCATTTCCTATTAACTTACTTTCTTACTAAAAATTTATTCGGTACTCCTTTTTAATAATTTTTTTTTTACAACTTAGTAATTTATAAAAAAATTGTAATTTTTGTCTGAAACTTCTCGTAGAGATTTGTAATTTTTATTCGTGACTTTGAGTTCAGAAAATTTATAAAATTTTATATGTTATACATTTTGAATTGTGTTAAAAAGTCAATGAAAAAGAACGAGTGTGATGTAGAGAAGGAGAAAATATAACAGAGTTTACCAAAATATATATATATATATATATATATATATATATATATATATATATATATATATATATATATATATATATAACAGAAAGAAAAAAGTTGCGAATTTGTCAAAAAAAAAAAGTTATATTTATTTGTCACAAACTTAAATGAAAAATTATAAGGTTATTATTAAAAATTACTATTCGAAAAGTTAAAAACTCAAAACATTACAAGATTTTCATAAAGTTAAAGAAAATAATATCATACAATCTTTTTAAGGGGGAGTACATAAGTGAACCTCAAAAATTTTAATATGATTTTCTACTAGACCCCACGTGTGAAAGTTCTAAACTATCAACATCAATCAGCTTGAATGCAATATAGTAAAGTTTTGGAAGTCAAAAAGACATGAAAGTAACATTACTCTTTCAACTTGAGCTAGGTTAACTATATATAATAATATCCGTCATTGTAATTGTAATCTCTACTTCCTGCGTTCCTACTTAACACTAAGGCGGAAGATATTTTTTAGGATTTTCCATAAATTAGTGAAGGTGGTAATCTTATTTACTTACGTTTGATGCGAGATTTCTATAAAAAAAATTCAGGAATATAAATTTTTCTAGATTTTATTTTGTGTATAAATTTTTTTGAAAATATCATGGTATTCTTAAATTTTCATGACAAAGAAAAATTTAACACAATCAAATATAACATCAAGAAAAGTAATCCAACATTTATGGAAATATTTTAGCCTATCAAACAATTTTTTGGTAATATTTCTGAAAATTCATTTTCCCACCATATTTCTAGAAATCATGATTCTCGGGTAAAAAAATTATTCTCCTTTTTGATTTACATTTTTATTTTTCTCCACTAAAAAATTTAAAATCACCTCGCACGAATTAACTTACTATTTGGAAATATATTATTCAAAAAATAATAGCTTTTTTTCAATTTTTTAATAAAATACCTTTTTAAAAAAAATAAACTAATATGAACCTGCCATAAGTTGTTTCATGCATGCCTGGACTGTTAGATATTGTTTTGAGTTCAAAAGTAAAATTAAAATAAGTTTAGAAAACAGAATAGGTACATAAATACAAAGATGACGAATGGTTTAGAACGAATGAGATGGAAAATAGTCTTGATTAAAGTGGAGACATTGACGAAAAAGTCCCCTAAAAAGAGTTGTCACTTATGTGTCTATTATTTAATGCTTCAAGAGCAATTGGTTTGAAGTGTGAATGTTCAATCACATGTGGCAATAATCTAATCTTAAGGAACCATCAATGGGTACCCTCTTACCGTATGGAATGGGAGGTTTTTCTCCCCCTTATTAATTATTGGTTGTGATTATGTGAAAGTTCGAGGGGGCAGACTCCATCAGTAGAAACAACTAACATATTTATTAGACTTGCAATTTCGATGCGGGGTAGGGATCCATTTAATGCAAAAAAATCTGAACTTATTGTGAAAGTATTGAGCATAGTCGAACATGATATATAGTAGAAAAACTAAATCAGTGCTCTGATATTAGTAAAATAAAATTTAGACAATAAATCACAATACTCTATATTATGCAAGAATCCCTCCACATTAATGGAATTCGTTGGGGAACGACTAAAGTCCCTTTAATCGGGTTAGCTAACTTTATTATGAGTGGAAAGTAGCACAAATTCCATTTGCTTGAAAAGGAACAATACTTTGTCCTGAAAAAAAAAAAAAAAAAAAAAAAAAAATACTTCATACTTCTATATGTAGGCTATTTGACCATTTTGCCCCTGATTCGAATCTATCTATCAATCTGCCACTCTTTAATCGACTACTTTGCATGTTTAATCGACTAAATGGTTGTTGAGAGAATTAATCGACTAAATCTCCCTACTTAATCGATTAAAATCATACTGACTTAATTTTTTTTTTGTCAAATATGGAGATTTAGTCGACTAAATCTCCCAACAGCCATTTTTTGTCTGTTTTGGTCATTTAGTCGATTAAAAATTTAAGGTAGTCGATTAAAGAAGGGCAGATTGATAAATAGTTTCGAATCAGGGGCAAAATGATTATTAATTAATTAATGAGGGGCAAAAGGGTGAAAAAGCCTCTATATGTACCATCAAACCATGACGGGCTGCTTGTTCAATGAGTTGGAATAAACTTGTACAGCATACCCCAGAGAATATTGGTTTTTTTCAAGGGAAAATATTTGTGCAGTTGCTATAGAAATTTTAATCTGCCACACACTTTGTATTCTTCGAATTACATAACAAATTTTTTGAGAGGAACTATTGCAGGGTATCCACTCTTTTTTTTTGTAAGACCCATTTCTTTTTTCGGAAATCATGCTCTCTTGTGACAAGAGCAAATTTTTTTCCTACACAATTAGTTTTCCATGCCAATTAATTTTATTTATTTTTTTAATATAAAATACGAGACTCACATTTAATTTGTCTCTACTTTTTTTTTCTCATGCTGTCCTACAAGATAAGAAAACATGAACTTTTGTGAAAGGGGCAAAAACAACACTTTTTAGCAGCAACAAAGTTAAACCCTTCTTTTGACCCTTTTTTTCTATGTGTCTATATAAACCCCAGTATTCATGTGGACTCGAATGTACCCTTGCTGAAAGACCAAGGTGTGTTGAGGCTAACATGTTTAAAATTGGACTGCATTTCTTGTTGAAGGTTTGGGCCACATGCATGTAATATATAATCTTCAGTTGTCTTCATGCTATGATTTAGGCGATTTGACATTGGAGTACTATATAATTCATGTAGAAACAGATACTAATCTTAGATCAAGTGGCAGAGTGTTCATAGAAAAAGTAAAATAGTTGGACGGTGTGTTACATTTTTCTCATTTTCTGTAGTGATTGTTTCATTAAACATGACTTATGTGCATGATAAACAACCCCAAAAATAAAAGAACTATTTAAAATGTTACAATTGTAAAATAAGAGAAGGCATTCTAGCTGCCCTAGTGGAAGAAAGATTGAAATTGCCCTTTGAATTTGTAGAAAAAAGATGAATACGACACTATATATTAATTACGGAGGAAATTATTGCTGTTTGTGAGGCTTATAACTAGGAATTGTTGGGAGATATTGTTGCAATCATGGAAAGTATACTAGTCGTACAAGTAATAAAATGACAAATAAAGAATCGTTCTCATGAGAATTGATCTATCAAGCGCTAATTTTTCTATCTATCAAAGTTGGATCGACCGAAAGGGTTTTTCTTGAGAATGATTAAATTGCAAAAACTAATTCTAAAACTAACAATCAACTAACAAGAACAAGATTCAAGAACACAAATAGAAATTCGGAGTAAAATCAAATATGCAAAAGCGTAGCTAAGAATTCGATTTCCTCAACTTCATCCTAATGAATCTGTTGGGACAAACTCGGACCCTCAACCTCAGCTAAAAAGCCTTTGCGAAAGTCAGATGTCAAGCTCAGAGGTCGGCTATCAGAGAGGTCGGCCTGAATTCTCCATGTCGACCTATGCATAGCAGAAATGAAAAACTCAGAAGGAGAGAGAGACAGAGAAACACACAACATATTTTAACGTGGAAAAACCTTCTTTAGTGTGAAGAAGTAAAAAAACCCACGAGACACTGGTCCAAAATCAAAATTTCACTATAAATATAATGGGTTCAAGAAATCAAACCACACCAATAATAATGGTACACTCAAACCTCACCTACAATGGTGGTACTCTCTCAAACTTTTCTAAGGAGGTCTAACTCTCAAGCTTCTCCCTAGAGGTGCTCTCAAAGTGTCTAACCCTAACCTCTCTCATAACACAAGCTTATATAGGAGAAGAAAAAAGATTCTAGAATATCAAAAGTGGGGATTAGGGTTAATTGAGCCCCAAATTCTTTAAGCCTCCCTCATCAATATTGGGCCTTGTGCAACATTAAGGAGGAAAAGCCCAACAAATCTCCCCCTTCCAACTTCAACGCATCAGCATCAGAAGTAACCTGGCACCTTCCCTGCAATCTTCAAATTTTCTTGTTGGTACCGGCTTCGTCATCATGTCGGACCAATTCAGGTCGGTGTGCACTTTGACGAGTTCGAGCTCTCCATCTTCCACCACATCCTGGATCCAGTGATACCTCACATCAATGTGTTTAATGCGGGAGTGATAAGTAGAATTCTTCGCTAGATGAATTGCGCTTTGGCTGTCACATCTCAGCTCGTACTTGTCTTGATCATAGCTAAGTTTAGAGAGAAACTTACTCATCCACAAAATTTCTTTGCTTGCCTTAGTCGTGACCATGTACTCGGCCTCAGTCGTCAAAAGTGCCACACAATTTTACAATTCGATTGCTATGAGATAGCTCCTCCTGCAAATATCATCAAACATCATGTCGTCGACTTCCTCAAGTTCTCATCTCCCCCTAAATCAGCATTTGTATAGCCATGCAACTCAACTTTACCTTCTCCAAATTGGAGGCATAAATTTGTTGTTCTTCAAAGATACTTGAGAATCTATTTGACAGCTTCCCAATGATCTTTGCCGGGGTTTGACAAATATCAGCTTATCATTCCAATAGCATGAGTCAAGTCGGGTCTTGTACAAACCATTGCATACATCAAGTTTCCGACGCTGGATTGGTATGGGATCTTCCACATATCATCTTTTTCTTCATCAGATCTCAGACATTGCTTCTGATTCAGCTTAACGTGTCTGGCTATGGGGGTGCTTACGTTTTGCCTTTGTCCTTGCTAAATCTCTTCATAATCTTCTCAATGTATTTATCCTGACTCAGCCACAGTAGCCTTTTAGGTCGATCTCGAAAAAATTTTATTTCGAGTATCTGCTTTGCAGAGCCAAGATCTTTTATCACGAAGAACGAGCTTCAACCTCGGCTAAGAAGCCTTTGCGGATGTCAAATGTCGAGCTCGGAGCTCGGCTATTAGAGAGATCAGCCTTGGGCCTTGTGCAATATTAAGGAGGAAAAGCCTAACAGAATCTACCATTTCCTCTAACTATCATTCAATTTATGTTATTGATAATTCTTTCAAGATTAACCGAAACTCAATCTCTTATTGTTTCAATCTTTTACCCTGTTAAAAATCCTAATTCCTTGGTGATCTCACTTAGGGCAAGCATTAAGAACAAGAATTAACAGTCATAGATTTAATAAGTTGACCCCTAGATCATACAAAACCTAGCAATTAATTAATTAAATCCTACACCAACATCCTTATTGTCATGAAATACTCTAATGTTCATTCAAGATTGGCCAAATCACAAACAAAACGAGGAATTAAAAATAGATTAATTGCATAACATTAAAAACTGAAAATCATATTACAAGAAAGAGTAAATAGCATAAGGAATCCATAGGTTCTGTTATTGAAGACAGTGGGTGATATTATATCACTAATAGATTTGAACCCATGTATAAAGCAGAGGAGGTAGATGATCAGAATTATCACTGTGTAATTAAAAATATTAAAAACAGACTTACTTGTCAGTGGCAGAATGATGAAACAGACAGAATGAAAGGATGAATATATGCAGTATCAGAGGAATTAAATCTGAGCCCACAGAACGTGTCTCCTTAAGACAATTTGCCCCCTCACTGATGCCTAAGGTTGATGGACACTTGTCTCCCAGGATAGAACGGATTTCGTCTGAAGAATGGTGGCACTACGAATCAACAGCCCAAATGAACACAACAATATGCCAGAGGAAGTCACACCGGAGGATGAACAACAGTATGCAAAATCGGAAGAAGAAAAATTTCGGCAGAGTTTAAGTGCAGAAAAAACTGGGATAGATTTCTGAAGGTGTCAGTGTCTATTTATAGACACTGACCGGTCACGATGAACAGTCGCCGGCGGCGAACCGCCGTGTCTGATGGCGGCGAACGGGTGCGACCGGTGACTGTTTCGACGAGCAGACACAACCGGTGACCGGTTCAGCGAGCAGACACAACCGGTGACTGGTTCACGAAGGGAAAGAACCGGTTCGGTTCAATACTGCTCAAAAATCCGGCGGGTAGAAACGTTTTGGTTGGAGGGAAGCAACGGTAAATTTTTTGGACAAAATATTAAAAAATTATTTAATAAAAAATTATTTTTTATTACACACTATGAACCGAACCGAACCGAACCGAACCGAACCGATCCGAGCCGAGCCGAGCCAGACAGACGGCGGCGGCGGCGCGCGCGTGTGTGGTGAACCAATGCTCACCTAGCTCTTCCCCCTACATAAAACATGTAGTGACCCAAGGGCCAATCTAAGAGAGGGAAGTGAGAGCTTATATACTCTCTCATTTCCTACTAATTGTCCAATGTGGGACTTGTTGAAACCCACACACCTCTTCATCTTCCCTTTTTTCTCTTTTCTTTATTAACCCACTTCTTTTTCATAACCAATGGATCATTGTACATTAATTCATTCATTAATTCCAACAATCCCCCACATGGATAAGAAGTCAAATCATCGTGACAAAATGCATAAGAGTATAAATGCAAAGTGTAAATTCCTCAACGAGAAACAACTGCATCGAGATAGGTGGAGTTACCTTTGAACCTTCTCTAGTGAAAACCTATCGGATATACTCGGTCAATCGGTGGTCTAGGTCGACTTGAACCGTCAACCTTTAGTGTATACCTAGATAATAGGAGTCACACAATTGCTTCTCTAGCATTGTTGGTCCTTTGTTGCGCCTATTTTGGCCGTGGGACACCTGCCTGGTTCTGCGAGTGTTTTAGAGAATCGGCCTTTAAAAATTCTCATAGAAGCGGCCCTCACTTCACACTCACATAGGTGATTTCTTGTGATGTAAATCACTATACATCATCTGAACACAACAGATTAAGAAATCATTAAAAGCCTTAATGTTTACCCTCATAAATACACTGTCTTGTCTTAGGAATGAGTATGAGTTTAAAAACTCCACAGTGTTTGAACAGTCGACCATCACTTAGTTGTCTCTTTGAACCTAGTTCATGGGATCTCCACTCTTCTAGGTAGAGTTACTGCAATGCTCAACAATTGATAGACCTTAAACTCAATTCTTTCGACAAATTTTCAACTAACTCTCTAGGAATCCCTTTGGTTAACGGATCCGCTATGTTTTCCTTAGACTTAACATAGTCAATTGAAATGATTCCATTGGAGAGTAGTTGTCTTACGGTATCATGTCTACGACGTATGTGTCTGGACTTACCGTTATACATGACGTTCTTGGCCCTTCCAATAGCTGCTTGGCTATCACAATGTATGCATACAGATGGTACCGGTCTTGGCCAATTAGGAACATCCTCAATAAAATTACGAAGCCATTCGGCTTCTTCACCGGCCTTATCTAAAGCAATAAATTCTGCTTCCATGGTTGACCTTGCAATGCAGGTTTGCTTGGACGATTTCCAAGACACAGCACCTCCACCAAGGGTGAAGACATATCCACTTGTGGATCTAGTGTCGTTAGAGCCGGTGATCCAATTTGCATCACAATACCCTTCTATAACCGCGGGGTATTTTTCGTAATGCAAAGCATAATTCTGAGTATACTTCAAGTATCCCAAAACTCTTACCATAGCTTTCCAATGATTCTCATTTGGATTACTGGTAAAGCGACTTAACAGACTTACTGCATAAGCAATATCAGGTCTGGTGCAGTTCATAACATACATAAGGCTTCCCAACACTTGAGCATATAGCTTTTGTGCTGTAGCTTTACCAGTGTTCTTTAATAAACTCAAATTAGAATCTACAGGGTTCCTCACAGGAGTTATATTCAAACTCTTGAATTTCTCAAGAACCTTAACTATATAGTGAGCCTGTGATAATGCCAACCCTGCAGATGTTCTATGGATTTTAATTCCTAGGATAACGTCTGCTATCCCCATATCTTTCATCTCAAACTTACTTTTAAGTAATTGTTTAGTAGCATTAATCATTTGATTATTACTACCCATGATCAACACGTCGTCTACATAAAGACAGACAATGGCAAAACCTTTTTCAGTATTCCGAACATAGACACACTTGTCACATTCATTAATTCGAAAACCATTTGATAACATAACTTTGTCAAATTTTTCATGCCATTGTTTTGGAGCTTGCTTTAACCCGTAAAGGGATTTTATTAAGCGACAAACTTTCCGTTCTTGTCCTGGAACAACAAAACCTTCAGGTTGTTCTAAATATATCTCTTCGTCCAGGTCGCCGTTTAAAAAGGCAGTTTTCACATTCATTTGATGTATTTCTAATCCATTCAATGCAGCTACCGCAATCAACATCCTGATGGATGTGATCCTTGTAACGGGTGAATAAGTGTCGAAGTAATCGAAACCTTCACGTTGCCTGTAGCCTTTTACCACAAGCCTTGCTTTATATTTATCAATAGTGCCATTCTCTTTCATTTTTCTTTTGAACACCCACTTACTTCCTAACGGCTTATTGCCAGGAGGAAGATTTACCAGTTCCCAAGTGTGGTTGGACAAGATAGACTATATCTCACTATTGATAGCCTCTTCCCAGAATGGTCCTTCCGGGGACGTTATAGCTTCCTTATACGTCCGAGGTTCATTTTCCAATAAGTATGTCATAAAATCAGGTCCAAAGGATGTGGCAGTCTTTTGCCTCTTGCTACATCTAGGTTCATCTTTTATGTCCTCTACGGTATCAGTATCAGTTGTAGCATCTCGAGGTATCTCAACCTGATCATCATCATTACCACTTGATTCATGTATTTTCTTATACGGAAATATGTCTTCAAAGAAAGTAACTTCCCTTGATTCAATCACCGTATTAATATGTATATCTGAGACATCAGATTTATACACTAGAAAACGATAAGCACTACTATTAAGTGCATAACCGATGAATACACAATCCACGGTTTTAGGTCCGATTCTTATCCTTTTAGGTTAAGGAACCGCAACCTTTGCCAAACACCCCCACACTCTAAAGTATTTCAGGGATGGCTTCTTTCCTTTCCATATATCATATGGTATGCTTTTTATCTTTTTGTGGGGCATTCTATTAGTAATATAATTAGTCGTCAACATGGCTTCCCCCCACAAATTATGTGGTGAACCGGACGTAATTAACATAGCATTCATCATCTCTTTCAGTGTCCGATTTTTCCTTTCTGCAATCCCATTTGATTGCGGTGAATAAGGAGCTGTTGTCTGGTGTATAATACCAGACTCTATACAGAATTCCTCGAAGGGGCCATCATATTCTCCCCCCCGATCGCTCCTTACCATTTTAATTTTCTTGTTGAGTTGATTCTCAACTTCACTTTTATATTGCTTAAAAGCAACAATAGCTTCATCTTTACTATTGAGTAAGTACACATAACAATATCTACTGCAGTCATCAATAAATGTAATAAAATATTTCTTATTACCCCTAGATGGTGTAGATTTCATGTCACATATATCAGTATGTATTAAATCTAACAACTCGGTTGATCTTTCAACTGATTTAAAAGGTAATTTCGAAAAATTTGATTCAACACATACTTGGCACTTATTATTTAAACATTCAAATTTAGGTAATAAATCTAAATGTATTAAACTTTTAATGGACTTTAGATTAACATGTCCTAATCTACTATGCCATAAATTAGAAGACTCAAGCAAGTAGACAGAAGTAGTATTATTATTAATAATATTGGAGTTGTTTACAGTCATCACATTCAGTTTGAAAAGGCCCCCACTAAGGTAGCCCTTTCCTACATACACATCATTCTTAGTAAGTACAAACTTATCAGAAACAAATACAAGTTTAAAGCCATTCTTGCTTAACAGAGATCCAGAGACTAAGTTCTTGCGAATATCAGGCACATGGAGCACATCATTCAGTGTCACTATCTTGCCAGATGTCATTTTCAAAGCCATTTTGCCCACTCCTTCAACTGTTGAAGTAGATGAATTACCCATATAAAGTTTCTCATCATTATCAGTAGGAGTATAGGAGGAGAACATCCCCTTGTTTGAACAGACATGTCTGGTGGCACCAGTGTCCACCCATCATTCGTTGGAGTCTCCCATCAGATTGCACTCCATCACCACTGCTGCCAGATTCAGTTCTTCAACCTGATCAGCAATATCAACCATATTGGCTTGAGTGCTCTTCTTCTTCTTATTGAACTTTTGTGGCTTCCTCTGATCTTTCCTTTGTTCCTTCTTACAATCCTTTGCACGGTGGCCAGGATTCCCACAATTGAAACAGTTGCCTTTGAACTTTTTGCCCTTTCCTTGCTTAGCATTTCCATCTTCAGAATATTTCCTCTTCTTTGACTTTGATCCCTCTTCAACTACATTAGCTTTGGAGATCATAGGATTGTTGCCATTCCTCTTGTCAGACATCTTATTGTCTTCTTCTATTCTCAATCTGGTAACCAGATCTTCAAGTGTCAATTCCTTGCGCTTATGCTTTAGATAATTCTTGAAGTCTTTCCAAGAGTTTGGTAATTTCTCTATGAAAGCAGCAACTTGGAAAGACTCACTAAGAGACATTCCTTCTGCATGAATTTCATGCACAATCACTTGAAGTTCCTCAACTTGACTCACAACAGATTTGGAGTCTACCATCTTGAAGTCCAAGAATCTGCCAACTATTAATTTTTTCAAGGCAGCATCCTCAGTTTTATACTTCTTGTCCAGACTTTCCCAAAGTTCCTTACTAGTCTTCAGGGTACAGTACACATTATACAGTGAGTTGTCTAGAGCATTGAGAATATAGTTCCTGCAAAGGAAGTCAGAATGCTTAAAAGCATCAATGGCAGCAACCTTTTCCTTGTCAGACACTTCTCCCTCATTCAGTTTAGGAGCATCTTCCGTGAGGAAACGGTCCAGACTCAGAGTTGTCAAATAGAACAACATCTTCTGTTGCCAGCGTTTGAAATTTGTTCCATTCAGTTTTTCAGGCTTGTCAGCATGCATTGGAACAGAGGCAGTAACATTGGCATTGCTTGTACTTACATTAGCCATT